>NW_024354886.1:5197315-5426917 GCF_902729225.1 Pteropus medius
GGCTGGGGGATGGGGTGGGAGATTTTGTGTCGGTGCTCCTTTTAGGCCTTTTAAATTTGCCTTGTATGCTCAAGTTGCATATATTTTTTAAAAACCCTCCAGCCTGTGTTGGAGGAGAGTGGAGGGAGCTGGGAGCCAGGACCAAGGGCACACTCAAAGCATGGAGGGAGAAGACAGTGCACCTAAAACCTGGCATCTCAGGCTAGAAGGGAATTCAGGATGGCAGAGACCACTCTCCACCCTGTCTAGACCCAAGCACAGTGGGACTTGCTATGTAGGCAGCTGATAGGTGCCCCAGGCTCCCAGCTGAGGTAACATGTATCATAGAAATAATTCTAGCCTTGGGATCCCTGCTCTGTTACCGAACTGATGTGTGAACTTGAACAAGCCACATGGCCTCGCTGGGCCTTGCCATGAAATGAGGATGATACATCCAAATTAAGGATTAGATGAGATGGCAAGGGTCTAGCCCACTCCAGCCCCAGGCTAGACCTGCACACAGGAGGATCAGGGAGACCGGAAGCCAGGGTTGGGGAGGAGATGCAGGAGCCCCCAGGCACCACATGGCCAGTTACCACATTCCAACTGCCCCTGCCTCAAACTCCCACCCTGGGGGCAAGTGGGAGGCTTAACTCTTACCAAATGCCATATCCTTCCTGAATGGCGATCAGTAGTAGCTGCCATCACTGAAAACACTGCATCTCTCAGAGTCGGGAAGCTGGAGTGGCCGGCATCTGCCATTCCCCACAGGCAGGCCCAATATGCTCTTAGCTTTCCTCAACCCATCAAATGGCATAATGCCCATCTGATTTTTTGTGGCCCTGAAAGCCATTTATCATCAGTAATAATAGCTGGCATTTATGGAACATATCCTTGGTGCCAGGGACAGTTCACATGCCTTAACTCATCTAATCCTCATGACAACCACACAGGCAGGTGAGATTCTCACCCCCACATTGTAGACGAGACGAGAGCCCAGAGGCTGAGACATGACTGTGAAAGAGCTTGTCAGCTCTCACTATTGATTTGTCACCAATGCTGTTGTAGTTCCATTTCAGCGTGGGCTCTTTTTGTGGAGCCAGGGAAGGTGCCAGGCTTTCTCACCAAGAGGATGGTGAAGCCCTAGAATGCAGAATGGGGGGTCTGGGGCTCTGGCTCCAGCTCTATTGCCTGCCAGTGAGAGCTTAGCTAAGTCCAACAAGGGGGTCTCAGTTTTAAAACTCATATTATGGAAAACAATATTTGAGTTTATTTTGAAGAACATGTGATAAAAGCTCTTTTTGTAAAAACACAGACCACTATGGAAATGTGAAGTTGTCATGCTGGCCTGGACCTGTCCTTTAGGGAGAAAGAAAGGAGCCCCAGGTATCCTTCTCAGGACTCAAGCCTAATGCCAGCTGCCTCTAAGGGACCCTGGAGGGCAGGAGCCTTGGTCATTTTCCATCTACTCCTGGCTTGAAGGGACAGAGGAATTAAGAGGATGAGCCTGAACAAGGCAGGTCTGGTGTGGACAGCACTGTGGATTCCTACGTCATTAGTCACTAATGACCACAGGCCTCGGAGTTACCCCAGCTCCTCTTTCTCCTCCCACCCCACACCCAGCCCATCAGCAGAACCCGAGCTCTACTTTCAACTACCCTGGTCCCTTACCTCCCTGAAGTAGCCTCTTCACTGGTCTTCCTGCCTCTGACCTTGTTTCTCTCTCTCTCTCTCTTACACACACTCACCTCCCTGCAGGTATAGCAGCCAGAGGGAAATTGGTAAAACCTGTCAGATCCCACCGCTGCCCTATTTGGAACCCTCCTGTGACTCCCCGTTTCCTCTGAGTATAAGTTCAATTCCTTGCCAAGAGGCCCTGCATAACCTGCTGTCTCACTCCTCACCCCTCCGCTCTTACCTTCCACTACTCTCACTGCCCTCCAGCTCCACTAACTTCCTTACTGTTCCAACCCCAGGACTGCCTGCTAAGATGGTCTCCCCCACTTCCCCTAACAGATCATTCAGGTCTGCTCAAATGTCATGACTTCCCTCCACTTAAACTTGCAACTCTGTTTCCACCCCCAGTACCTCCGACCTTCTCTCTTTCCTCACTCTATTATTCTCCACAGCCCTTGTCACCATCTGACAGGCCATCAACATTAGAATACTCATCATGTTTAGTGTCTTCCTCTCATACTAGAATATCAGCTCTGTAAGGTCAATGATTTTGTCTGTCTGGTTCTCTGCTGTATTTCCAGGATCCAGAGCAGTGCCTTGCACATAGTAAGTGCACAATACATTTTTGTTCAATGCACGAATAAATGCCAAGGACCTTCTAACGTAACAGATGAGGTTGTTGATACCTATTCTGTCTGCGTCCTATAGGATCCGTGAATGGGGAGGCCCCATCCTGAGAGCAGAATCATCCTGGGGGATCAGGGAGAAAGAGACCCTGGAAATGGACACTGGGGGCTGGCCAAGAGGTAGGAAAGGGGATGCCAGGAGAAGTAGGAGGCATGGAAACAGGACAGGTAGGATCTGTGTCACCCTCGTTATCGACATTTATTTAATGCCTGTTGTGTATAGGTGACTGTGTTTGGCTCTGGGGTACAGAATTCAGTGCTTCTGTATTTAATGAATGATTATTCCTTTAGAGCAACTACAACAACCATTTTTAAGTACCTACCATGTTCCAGACTCTTCATACACTTTATTTCTAATCCTCATAGCAACCCACTGAGACAGGCAGAGATTTCTCCATCTTCTCTGAGACTCAGAGAGGTTAAATAACTTGTCCAAGGTCACACAGCAGGGAGAAGGCACAGTCAGATCCATAAGTCCTTCCTCTGCCCGCTTCAGGTGCCCAGTCCAGAGCCAGCACTCCGTGGGTGTCACCCCAGCCCTCCTGGCCTAAGGGGACCAGCTCAGCTCAAACCAAGGCAGGGCCATGGAAAGGCAGAGCTGCCTCCTCCTCACCCAAGGTGGGTCTCAGGCCCCACAAACATTCCCAGAAGCTCCTTCACTCTTCACCTCACCCAGAGATGGGGCCACACAAGGACTCTTACCAGCTTCTGCTAGGGCTTCATATGCAACAAGGATCCATGCTCACTCCAGCTTCTGCTCCTTTGTTCATCCGTTCCCTCCTGCCTAGGATGCATGCTATCTTCCCTCCCATCACCTACCTCTCCCCAGAATAACCCTCCTCCCCTTCAAGAACCAGCTCAGTCCCTGAATACCCCAGTGTTTGCCTACCTCACTCCTACACCCTGGTGCAGCTCCTAGTCGCACCCTGCCACAAACCATGTCTTGCTGGTTCAGGGTGGCAACCTACTCTCCCAACAAGCCCAGTAACTCCCACCAGATTGTCACTAAGAGCACTGCCCCTGGGGCCAAACAGAATAACTGGGTTCAAATCCTGGCTTTGCCACTTGTTGGCTGTGTGGCTTTGGCAAGTTGCTTGAACTTGCTGTGTCTGTTTCCTCATCTGCAAATGGAAGTGATGATAACTACTCCGTGGACTTGGTGTGAGGATGAAATGAGTACCTGGTACTCAGGAAGCACCATTTAAACAACAACAACAACTACTACTACTACTACTACTATTATTATTATTACTACTACAGTGTTTATCAACCGTGCTTCTCACAACTGCAAAACTTTCAAAACAGGAGACTCTCATCTCTCTGGATGATGTCACACCCCCTTTTCCTCTCTGTGCCTAACATCCCAGCAGACCTTTGCTATGGATTGAATTGTGCCCCTTCGCAATTCATACGTTGATGCCCTACCTCCCAATGTGGCTGTATTTGGACTTTTAGGAGGAAAGTGAGGTCATAAGGATGAGGTCTTAATCGAACAGGATTGGTGTCCTTATCAGAAGAGGAGGAGAGAGATCTCTCTCTCTCTCCATGTGCATGCACTGAGGTAAGGCCACGTCTGGACACAGAGGGAAGTCAGCCATTTGTAAGCCAGGAAGAGAGGCCTCACCAGGAACCCAATAGACTGCCACCATGATCTTGGACTTCCAGGCTCCAGAATCTTGAGAAATAAATATCCATTGTTTAAGCAGCCCAGCCTATGATATTTTGTTCTGGCTGCTCGAGCTGACCAAGACACCCTTCAGTGACCGTTGGGCTTCACCTGGGACCCCCAGGTCTCTAGGTCTCCTGTGAAAAGATCCCAGGCCAAGCTTCCTCTGGCCTTCTCTTTGGGTTTAAACATCAGGCATCCCAACCATCATCTGCTCGGAGGTAAAGTCCCAGGGCTGTCCCCAAGGGGCCTCCCTTCAGAAATGATGAATCTCTAGGGATTGGGGGTGTGGGGAGGAAGACGATGAAAACACAAACAGGGGGACAGAGCGAGCCAGAGCCAGATCTCACCCAGAGAGGCCCCAGCAGAAGGGACCAGGTGGGCTTGCTGTAGCTTGGAAGGGTTTAAAGGCACTCCGCCTCAGTTCCGCCGGCTGGCCTCTCCCCCTCTTCTCCCTAACCCATTCCTTGGACTCTGATCTTTGGCCCTTTACCTTCCCTATCCTCTCCCTTCTTCCTCCAGCCCCACCAAACCCAGGCCCTCTCTCTTTCCTCTAGAAAATCATCCCAAAGGCAGCTCCTACACAAGCCTGCTCCCAGGCCAAGTGGAGGAGGCAAAATCCCATTCAGCCTCTAGGGAGACTCTAAGATGGCTCAGCAGGGAACAGATCGGCCCTCCCTGCATGGAGTATATACTCTAATGCAGGCAGAAAGCCAAGAAGTGAAAAAATATCGCCTTGTTAGGCGGTGACAACAGTTAAGAGGAAAATCAGGCAGGGTAAGAGGGTTCCAGCCTCAAGCAACGATGGCAGAAGTTGGGGTATACACAGCTCCCTACCCTCCTGATGGCTAAGTCTGAGGTGTTTCCCACACTGGTTCCTAAAGGTGCTCCTCGGGACCGATCCCTAGTTGCCCGCAGTGGGAACTGGCTTGACAAAGCACCCTGCCTATTTCACCTCCACACTCTCAGTGTCTCCGGAGACCCTCCTCCCAAATGAACTGCTCTAATCAGATCCTTGTCCCAAGCTCAGCTTCTGGGGGGAGCTCAAACTGAGACACCACAGATGGGGAGGCAGGAGTGGAAGCTGGTAGAAAGACAGGCCCCGTCCTCTCTGCTCTGGGTGCATCTCTTTCCTCGAGACTAGTCAGCCCACACTTGGCCCCTCTGCAGAGGTCTGTACTGTCCTGAGCCCTGTGCATCTGTGGCCTCCTGGAGGGTGGGGGCCAGGTCTGGTCACTCTGTGGGCAATGCTTCTGGTGGGCGTGCAGCAGGCTTTCCCACAGAACAGTGGAATGGAGTCTAACCAGGCCCCTTCCTGGTCAGCAGCACTGGGAATGGGATGCATACAGCTCACTCTCCTCCCCTTCCTGGCCAGGTAGAGCTGTCCTGGCCATGGCTTGAGCAGAAAAAGGCAAGAAGGATAGACCCAGTCCATGCAGGATATCCTGCCAAACTCGATGCCTCCAGGGCAACTTCCCAGCCACAGGGGCATTAGATCCCTTCCCCTGTGAGGGCTGAATCACAGGGCCTCCGTTATAGCATGGAGGCAGAGGCCAGTCGCCGAGGCAGAGACTCCTGGCTTTAAATTGCAGACCTGATCCTTACGGTGCAGCCCTGGGCCAAAGCAGGACGCAAGACAGAAAACTCCCTGCCCTTGTGGAGCTGACATTCCAAAGGGGCTAAACAGACAAGAAACCAGATGAATAAGTAAATGATCAAATGTATTAGAAGGTGACAAGGGATGTGGAGAAGAATAAGACAGGGAAGGGGACAGGGAGGGATGGTGGGGGTTAGGAGTGAGGCTGTTTTACACAGGATGGTC
Source organism: Pteropus medius (assembly GCF_902729225.1). NCBI lineage: Eukaryota > Metazoa > Chordata > Mammalia > Chiroptera > Pteropodidae > Pteropus > Pteropus medius. The sequence goes on from NW_024354886.1 coordinate 5,203,146, forward strand.
AGAGATGGCCATTCTCAGAAAGTGACATTTCAGCAAAGACCCAAAGGAAGTGAGGGAGGGAGTCATGCAGGAATCCGGGGGAAGAGCATCCAGGCAGAGAGAACAGCCAGCGCAAAGGCCCTGAGGCAGAAGCATGGCTGCCATGGTTGAGGAACAGGGGGCCAAGCAGCTAGAGCAGAGTGAGTGAGGTGCAGAGGGGTGGGGTGAGGTCAGGAGACTGGGAGAGGATGCAGGTCACACGGGGCCTTGTAGATCAGAGTAGGGCCTTTGACTCTTTCCCCAACTGAGTGAGATGGGAACTACTGCAGGGTTTGAGAAGAGGTGGGATGTGATCTGGCTTAGGTGGAAGAGCAAGTTACAGGGGGATGAGGAGGACAGGGAATCCGCTGGCAAGCAGCTGCAGTCGTCCCGATGAGGAAAAATGGGGGCTCACCCAAGGTGGTAATTTAGCTGGAAGCAATGAGAAGGGGTTGGCATCTGAAAACACTGTGACATTAGAGCCAACAGGATTTGCTGATGGTTTGAAGGTGAGTGTGAGAAGGAGTCAATGATGGCTCCAGGGTCTGGGCCTAAGCAGCTGGTAGGTGGAGAACACAGCAGGAGGAATGATTTGGAGGAGACAGGAGCTCAGTTTTGGAGCCCTGAGTTACCCATTAAGAGCCAAGCAGAGATGTCTCCTTATTCTACCCCAGAGCTCCTGCATTGGGGGCCATGTGGGGGGGGTCAACCTGGGGCCCAAGTGGTTTCTTCCAGTCCCAGGACCCCTGAGCCCCAGGCCTCTGAGTGCTCCTGGGCCCTCTCTCAGCTCCCTTTGACATGGAAAAGGCTACTGGGGGAGGGCCCCAACCTGGCTTCCAGGCAAGTGCCCTGGGCAGTGGGCCCACTGGGTGCAAAGGGGTGGGGCTGGGAAATATGCCCTCCGGATATATGAAAGCCTGGGAAATATGGAAGCTATTCTAGTGGGCTCACTGCCCCAGAGTCTGGGGACAAGAGAGTGTAGGAGAGAGTCAGAACAAGCAAAGACAGACCCTAGGGACCCATTGGAAAGAAAAAAAATAAGGAGAGGGAAATGTGGCCTAGAGAAGGCAAGCCAGGGGTAGGGGAGGTCAGGGCCAGGCCTGGAGGGTTTGGGGAAGAAACAGTTCCTTCTAGTTCTTGCCAAAAGAGTCTGCTCTTCAGGCCTCACCAGCCTCCTGTTCTGACTGGGAAGGAGGCAAGCCCAGCTGCAAATGCCAATGCCAGGCCCAGGCCCTGGTAGGGAGGAGGGAGATAGGGTTCAGAGAAGCAGGGGCAGATGGTGATAGTGTACATGGGTTATATGGCTGCCAGCTCCTGGACAGATCTGCACTCCCCACCTGAGACCTGCCCTCTCACCCTCGGGCCCTTAACCCCAAAGCAGGAGATCCCTGTGCCTAACATTCAGCAGGTGCAACGAACATTTGCAGAAGTGAACAGAGCTATGTCAGCTTCTCAGCACAAAATCTTCTACCTTATTACAGGCCCAGGGACCCCTCCTCAGCTCCTGCCAAGGTCCTCTGACCCCCAAGTGCCCAGGGGAAGAAGCTCCACAACATGGTGCCAGGGTCAGCAAAGGACCAGCCAAGCTCTCAGTGGGTGCTGGGTAGAGAAGACAGGCGGAAGGGGGCAGACCCTTTGCCTCCCAGGTACTCTAGGCACGCTCAAGGTTGCACACACGAACCCCCTAGGATTGCCCCTTGGCTAGGATTGCCTCCCCACACAGGCCAAGGCTGTTCAGTTCAGTCCCAGGGCAAATCCGGACCAGGCGCACCCCACACACTGCACCACAGGCCCATCCTGCCCCTCTGTACCCAGAGCAGAGGCAGTACAGCCCAGTTCCTCCCCAGGCCCCAGCCCCACCTCTGTCTGAGCAGCAGCAGAGGCTCCTCCGCAGTGCCCAAGCTCCCCCAGCAGCAGCAGGAGTCTGTCTCTGAAAGCAATGCAGCAAAGGGACAGAAATTGGGGGGAGGGAGGGCCACAGGCACATCCACCGGGGCCTGCTCTCCTGTACCCCAACATGGGGACTCTGAGCTTGCTGGGGTGGGACAGGGGTCCTTTGGGAGATCTGAGGATCTAGGACTGCAGGGAGAATAAGGAGGGGAAGGGCCTGAGCTTGGGGGGAAAGGAGAAACATGCCTCCTCCCTGACCAGAGGTTTCTAAGTCCAATGCCTGAGACCATGGGGCCAGCTAGGAGGCTGTCGGTGCAGGGGGTGGGACTGAGCCTGCTGGTTCCAAATGGCCAGGGCCTACTAGTGTCCTGAATGGGGGTGGGGGACATCCTCACTTCTCCCTGTCGCCCACCCTCTCAAGCCTCAGCCTGTGAAGGGATGGCACTGTGGGTTCCTGGAAGCCCCAGCCCCTCTCAGCTCACTTCCCCCAGAGAAGTGGGGCATCTCTACAGTCAGGACCTGTGGCAGTGATGGGGAGAAGGATGGAAGTGCAGAAGAGGAAAGGCAACAGAGGACAGTCCTCCTGATGGTGAGGACCCAGGTTCTGAAGAGTGCCTCCAGGATGCTGGCTGCTCCCCACCCATCCACTGGCCCTGGCCCCTCTGGCCCCTCTGCTTACTACCAGGTGCTCCTGGTAGGAAGGCAGGAGCAGCCCGGGGGCCCCACTCTCCATGAAGCCTACTCCAGCCATCCCCATCCGGATGCCTACCTGGGCCTGTCTTGGTACCAAGCCAGGGGCAGGTAGGAGCGCACTGCCCCCGCTGGGCCAGGCCAGGGCCAGAGGGGCTGGCTGTCCTCCTCCTTCTCCGTGGTGGTAGGCAGGGAGGGGGCCTAGTGCCCGGGCTGGGGGCTCTGTCCTGTTGGGTTCCCTGCACCGCTCGCTCAGGAAGGCAGCAGCAGCGCCAGAGCTGCAGAAGCCAGCTCCCCGCCCCCCACCACCGCCTCCTCCCCTCCCTCCTCCCGACCCGCCTCCATCTCCAGCCACCCACCTCCTTCTGCTCGTTTCTATGGCAACTGGGCAATGCTCGCACAGACAGCCTCCCTCCTATGTACACCAGGGGACGCCCGCCTTCTACGTGGCGCCTGCATCACACTGGCAAGTGTGCACACTTCACCTTCACAGAGATGCTGGCGGACACATAGGCTCACATGGCCACCCTAGACTGTTGGGGGAACGCTGCTCCAGCCTCTTTCCTCTCTTTCCTCTCAAGGCCCTGCCTCCTGCTATCCCTACTAGACACTGTAAGCTGCACTTTTCCATGCACTTCCTTCAGGTCCTTAAAATCTGACTGCGCGCTGCTCTGCAAATATTTCTATTTGCTCATTCATTCATTCACCTTCGGTCATTACTCAACATCTTATTTTGAGTATTTTCTGGGTCAGGCTGAATGTGAGATGTTTATCCACAGCCTCACTCCATGATGTCCCCTGCCCATTTTACAGATTGGAAACTGAGGCCCACAATAGTAAAATAACTTTTCTGAGCATCCAAGGCTCCTGGGCTCATTTTGGTAGTGAGGCCTTGTGATTCCAACTCTGGTGCTTCTCCCACATGTCACAGCTGTCACACAGCCCTCAGAGCAGACATCAAAGCTCACACTACACACACGTGATCCATACATGCCAACATGTATTCATGCACATGTGCACTCCAAACAACATACTTACATATACAAAAAGCCATGACACATATTTGTGTACAGGCATTTTCACAAGCCTGTGTATCTACCTGTACGTGCACAGGTAACACACACATATACATATATATAACTGTAACACTAATATCAGTGCACAAACATCTTAAGACGTGCACACACATCTATAAGGATGCGGAATATACAACACACAAACCCTTCCTACACTAAATCACAAACTTTGCCTCATTTGAAGGCATCGATGACACAGTAAAAGTGTCCCAATCAGGGAATTAAATAATGAGCCACTTCTGGGGACAAGATCTGACTCTGCTCTGCACCCCTCTCTAGGGATCATACACTAATCTGCCCACTTTGTCTCAGCTCTGCTGCTAGAGGGGACTGGGGTGGGGGTGGAGACAGGGTCCACTCTCCCCCATTCCCCACTCTCATTCTCAAAGTCCTCTCCCTAGTCCAGACTAGATCCTACTTAAAGCCCTTCAGCCTAGGGGGGCTCACAGATATCCTCACCCTCCTTCCTGGTTGCTGTCCAGTCCTGGGCCTTGGAGCTATAGAGTAAAATGGGCCCTTCCCTGTCAGAGGGAATTCCATGCTTCAGACAGTCCTGCTACCCCACAGAAGGGACAACATCCAGTGGGGGCGGTGGGGCGAGGGTGGGGAACTAAGTAGGGACTGGGTCCCAGGATGCATACCATGTCCCACAGGATGCCCTGTCCCTACCCCGTCACCACCTCAGAGGACCTCAGGCAGGGGTCACTGCAGCCCCTGTGCTCCAGGGCAATTCTCAGGGACCCCACACAGCCCAGAAGCACAGATACAACTGGAAAGAACCAGAAACCCACTGAAAATTAAGCAAGAAGCTGCCTGTTAATGATAGCCTCTTCATATTTCATCCCGTCTAAGATCTCTCCCAACCATCAGACTGATGCCAATTGAATCGGACATGCTATAAATTGTATGAAACATCCTAATATCAGAGATGTCAAATGTAAGGTGAAAAATCATCTTGGAATAGATGAAACAGGGCATTTCATTCATTCAACAGATATTTACTATGTACCCACTATGTGCGTGGGGCTGTTTTAAGTGCTGGGACACAGCTATGGGCCAGAGTTCCGGCCTTCCAGTTGACGAGTTAGTGAACTTACTGAACTCCTATTCTCTTGTAGCCTGTGTGGCTATCACAGTAGCCCTGCAGGTCAAGTCACAGGACTGATAAGGAAACAGGGACTCTGAGAGACTGAGCAATTCGCCCGAGGTGACAAAGTTATTAAATGCCTGGGCTGAGATTTGAATCCTCTGCCTGCCAAGTTTTTTCCAATGTTCCACATTGGTTCCATTCAGATCTAGTTGGGAAACATGACAACAGCTACCCAGTTTCTGGGAGTTCCAGGGTAAGTATGCTTCTCATCCTTAGATCAAAGCCAGGACAGGGTCCTATATACTTGAAATGCCAATCAAGTAGTGGGCATGAGTGAGGACCCCAAAATGACAGGTAACTTCCAGCCTGGCCTTCCTTGAGCCAGAAGGCTGCCACTGGGCATCCCCAAGCCTGGAGGTCCTCAGCAGAGGGTCAGGTTGAGGATACTTACTGAGCACCTGCTAAGTCCGTGGCATGTCTGGGAGAATAGGGATACTTGGCACCTGAGAGAAGTGGCTCCCTGGAGAACAAGGAGACCTCAGCTAGGGGACAAAGAGGGATTGAGTTTCCAGAGGCTGTAAACAGAGCCCCCTGCCCACCTGCTGGCCCCCAGCCCCAGATCATCTTTCTTCTAAAAAGGCGACTCCATCCAGGGATACAAAAGACAACTGCCCCCCACCTAACCCTCCATTAGCCTGATCTGGCCCCATCTGCTGCCTGGCAGACCCTAGGGTTCTGCCCTCCCGCACTCAAGACAGGCTCCGTGGCAGAAAGTGACCCCTCTGTCACTCCCTGCTTCCTCAGCCCAGGAAGCATCCACCCTTACCCCACCCCCACTGTCAGCCTGATCCAGCCTCATCTGCTGTCAGGAGGGACCGCCAAGTCACCCATCTGCAGCCCGGTATTCCTCTCCTTACAGGTCTGACAGGCCCAAAGACTCCACCCCCAAACACGCACACACCCCACTCCTGACCCCATCCCTTGTTCCTGGACCTTAACCATGTTCCAGTCCACAGGCAGGATCAAACTACAAATGAGGAGGTGGCCTCGCCCAGGCCACAGAGCAACTGCCCTTGTGCCCCAAAGAGAAGCTGAGCCCTCTGTCACCTCCTCCTTGCCCAACTCAAAGAGCATTCACTGCCCGCCCTGCTCCAAGACGGCAGTTATCCCACATGTTCCCAGGGCAAATGCAATCAGGGCTCATTAGCTGCTACTTTGCATCTTATTTACATAATGTTCCCATGATTGTCAAAATGTCAGGATCCTCCCCAAACCCTGGCCCATGGCTATCCAGCAATGGATAAATAAAATGGATAAGGCTCTCCTGAAGGTCTATGTGGGGCTAAACATGTGGGGACTGGAGGATTAGAGGGAAAAAAAACAAGGGCAACTTCAAGTTTCAGAACCTGAAAAGAGCCCAGAGGAAGGGCAATAGATACTTACTGAGCACCTGCTAAGTCCGTGGCATGTACTTTACCCACTTGCTTTCCACAATGAACAATTTTACAGGTGTGGAAACCGAGGCTCAGGTGGGTTAAGACCTTGCTACTCAAAGTCTGGGTCCCACCTGGGAGCTGGGAAGACATGCAGCTTCTCAGGTCCCAACTCCAAACCTTCTGAATCCAAATCTACACTGTCACAAGATCCCAGGAGAAGAGAGTGGGAGGAGTACCAGGTTAAGGAACTTGCCCTATGATACACAGCCAAAAGATGACACTGGTGTTGAACCGAGGCGTGTGTGACTAAATCCCATGCCAGTGTCTTAAATACATTTAATAAATATTTTCAGAGCACCTACTATGTGCAGCACTGCTCTAGGGAGTGGGACACAGCACATAACCCCAAGATAACCTCATGAATGTTTCGTGCCAAAAGGAGAAGACAGACAACAAATAAACAATAGAAGTGCATGTGGTGATCACTACTGTCAAGAAAAATAATGAGGGGTAAAGAGATAGAGAGGTTGAGTGGGGTGGTTTTAGAATCCCTCTTTGAAGAGATGACATTTGAACAAAGATCTAAATAAAGGGAGAAAAGGAGGTCTGTGATGATTTGGGGGAAGAGTGTTTCTGGCAGAGGGAACAGCAAGGGCCAATGTCCTGAGGTAAGAGTAAGCTAGGCACATTGAAGGCACCCCAAAACTGAATGGACAGATGGGGTGTGGGGTGGACAAGGGATGGCAGAGAGTAAGTAGATAAGGTAAGAATAAAGAAGAAGCAGGCAGGGGCCAGAGCCTGTAGGTCTTGTAGGCCATAGTGAAGACTCTGGATTTTATTCTAAGTATGAAGGGAAGCCATTGGTGTTTTGGATCAAGGGGCGAGGTCGGGGGAGAGGACCTAATTTATGTTTTTAAAAGATCTCTGTGGCTTTTATGTGGCAGTGACTAGAAAGGGGCGAAGGCTAAAGCAAGGAAACCAATTAAGAGGCTTTTGCAATATTTATTCCCAGCAGAAATGAGTGCTTGTGGTCACTAAAACATATGCCCAAGAACGTTTGTAGCAGCTTTGTTCTTATTATCACCAAACTAGAAGCAACCCATCCACAGAAGGATAGATAAACAAATTGTGTGGTTTATTGCATGGAGTAAGGGTAGTTTGCTTTTCCACTGTGCAGATTCTACCATGTGATTTGTTCACACAGTTGAATACCACACGGCAATGAAAAACATCAAACTACACATAACTACATAGAAAAATCTCCTACGGCCATGCCACCCTGAACAAGCCCGATTCTGTCTGATCTCAGAAGCTAAGCAAGGTTGGGCCTGGTTAGTACTTGGATGGGAGACCACCTAGGAAGACCAGGTGCTCTAGGCATAAAAAATAAGGGACTGTAAGCTGACAAGGTCCTTGCAATCTGTGAGGCCAACCAAGGGTTGCCTCATCTAAAAAAAAAATAAAGAAAAAGAAAAATCTCCAGACATCTTGCTGGGCAAGAGAAGCCAAACTTAAAAGAACATACACAGTGGATTCTATTTATATGAAGTTCAAGAACAAGTAAATCTGGACTTCTGATTCTGGGGAAAGCTGCACTTTCCTCTATTCCTCCTGCAAAGTACAGCTAAAAACCCTGGACCTCTTATATAAAACAAACATATAAAGACTCTAAAGGGAGAGAGAAGAAGGCAGACTGACTAGGGACCTCAGGACCCAAGGAATGACACAGCAATGAGTTCTCTGCTTTTTTTCCCCCTCAACTCAACATATCCCAGATTTGTTGCTGGAGAAGTCAGCAACCAGAAATACCAATGTGTGTGAACAAAAACGGCTCCAAGAAAAGGCTGCCCTCTCGAGCCAAAGGACTAGGAAAGTCACTGTCTGGCAAGACAAAAACTATTAAAACAATAAATGCCCTACTCTAGCCAAACACCATAAGAAAAATTGCAACTCGAGCCAGACCACCACCACCACCACGAGCAGGGGCTGAGTAGACAGCTGGGCTTGGCTGTAACCAGTGCCCCATCCCCCACCACCAAGGGTGGTTACAGAGAAGAATGAGTGGGGAGCTGGGACCTTCATACCCACCCGGTAGTAATAAGATGCCCTCCCCTCCATTCTGGATTGGTATCAGAGGAGGCCTGGTCAGGACCGTCACCATCCCCCAGCAGTAACAGGTCAGTGAAGACCACACGGGGAGCAGTAATGAGGTATCTCTCTCTTTCCAGGCAGGGAGGTGCTGGTGGAGGTCCAATGGAAAGCCAGAACTCCCACCTTTGCCCAGCAGTAAGGAGGCACCTCTGTCCCCCACCAGGGTGTCAACTAAAGTCAAGTGGGGAATCTGGACTTCCATCTCCATCTACCACCAGGGCTGCTAAGAAACAAGGTTAAACTAAGAACCCATGTCTCATAACATAATATCCTGATGTCCAGGATTCAAAAAAAATCATCTGCCATGCCAAGAACTAGGAAAATATCAACCTGAATGAGAAAAGGCAACCAACAGATGCCAACACCAAGATGACACAAATACTGGAATTATCTGACAAGGATGTTAAAGCTGAAATCTTAAAAATGTTTCTATCGGAAATTATGAATACACTTGAAACAAATGAAAAAAGAGGAAGCCTTAGCAAAGAAATAGAAGATATAAAGAAGAATCAAATTGAAATTTTGGAACTGAAAGCTTAGATGAGCTCAACAGCAGAATGGAACAAGAGGGGAAAGATCAGTAAACCTGAAGATAGAAAAATAGAAATTAGCCAATCTGAATAACAGAGAGAAAATGAACTGAAAAAAAAAAAAAAATGACTACTGCCTCAGGAAACTGTGGGCCTATAACAAAAGATCCAACATTCTGTTACAGTCCCAGACGGAGAGGAGAAAGAATGTGCAGCCAAAAAAGTATTCAAAGAAACAGTGGCTGAAAAATCACACTCAGATTTGGCAGAAGACATATATCTACAGATTTAAGAAGCTTATAAACTCCAAACAGGTAAACTATTAGAAATCCTCTCCAAGACACAACAGAATCAAACTCCTGAAAACTAAAACCAATCAAAAATCCTAAAAGCAGAGAGAGAAAGATGACACCTACCCAAAACAGAAAAAAATTCAATGACAGCAGATTTCTCATCAGAAATCATGGAGGCCAGAAGTGGCAGGATATGTTTTACTTGCTAAAAGAAAAGAACTGTCAGCTTAGAATACTAAACCAAGTGAAAATATCCTTTAGGATATAAGGAGAAATCAAGACATTCTCAGATGTAGGAGAACTAAGAGAATTTGTTGTTAGCAGACCTACCCTAAAAGAATGGCTGAAGAAAATTCTTGAAACAGAAAGGAAATGTTGAAAGAAGTAATCTTGTAGCACAAGGAAGAGAGAACAACAGAAAGAGCAAAAAATATGGGTAAGGATGGTAGACTTTCCTCATCCTCTTGAGTTTTCTAAATTATGTTTGAGGGTTGAAGCAAAAATTACGACATTGACCGATGTGTTTCTCAAAGTATGTAAAGAAAGTGCTTATTAAAATTACAAGTGGGGGAGGGTAAAAGGACTTAAAGGGACATAAATTTTCTACACTTTGCTTGAACTGGTAAATACCGACACCAATAGACTGTGATAAGGTGTGTGTGTGTGTGTGTATACTATATATATATCTCTATATCTATATACTATATATATATCTCTATATATAGTATACACACACACGCATAACATACATACCTAGGAGAATCACTAAAAAAATCTATACACTCAAAAACACTATAGATAAATCAAGAATGGTCAAATCTAATCTATAGAGATAGAAGTCAGAACAGCAGTTGCTTCTGGAAGCTGTCAACAAGAGGGAGCATGAGGGTGCCTTCTGGCATCTTGGAAATGTTTTGTCCTCATCTGAGTGGTGATTTCACAGGTGTTTACATATGTATAAATGCATTAAATTGCATATCTAAGATTTGTGAACCTCATTGTATATATGTATATACTTCAATTAAAAATTTAAGAAGCAGGTACTGCAATAGCCCAGGAGAATGATGATGGTGCAATGGTGAAGTCTGATTCAGGGCACCCTCTGGAGATGGAACCACAGGCCTTGCTGTAGTTTGGATGGACTGTCCCCCATGCCACCACTCCCATGAACACCACCACTCACTTTCTCACCTCTGGTATCCCAGGGAAATTAAATTGAACAAGGATGATCACAATCATAGTCTGACACAGCAACTTACACCAGGTTTAGTCTAGGCATACAGATGGTGCTCAGTGCACACTCCAGTATGGCCAACAGTACTGATAATAAAGATAACCCCTCACTTCCATCTGGTGGTTCAGATTCACAGAGCCCTCTCCTCTCCATTAATCTCTGGAGTCTGTACTCATCTCTGTTACACACAAGGAGATGAGGAATGGGAGAAGGAATTTCTCCAAAGTCACACAGCTCGTGGCAACTTGAATTAGGCCTTTTCCCCTTCCAGGGATTCTCGAGCTTTAGCAAGAATCAGAACCCTCTGGAGGTTTATATGAAATGGAGATTCTGGCTATAGCCACAGATTCTAATTCAACAGGGCTTTCAGCTGTCTACCTATTACTACATAATAAAGCTCACCAGAATTTAGTGACTTAAAACAACAATGATTTATTATATTTTGTGATTCTGTGGGTTGGCTGGGTCCAGCTGGGTGGTTCTTCTCTTCCACATGGCCTCAAATGGGGCTAAAATGTCCAAAATGGCTTTTTCACTCACATGACTAACCCTCGGCTGAGATGGCTGAAGTAGCTGACAGCTGGGCTCCTGTCCCTCCATTTCCCCGCCCCCTCTCTCTGTCTTTACCCCCACGTATCTCCAGTAGGGTACCTGCACCTTCTTACATGGGAGCTCAGGGCTTCAAAAGCAAACATTCCAAACAGGCAACTTCACTGTGAGCACTTATCTACCAAGCTTCTCCTTCTATCATGCTGACCAATGTCTTATTGGCCAAAAGGAAGTCACATGGCCAAGCCCAGAGTCGGTACAGATTATTAATGCAGTAATTGTGTATGTTGCGGGGGTGAGAGAAGATGGGAGTGGGGGTGCTACAGAGTGTGACTAGCAGGAAGTGAGGTTCATGGTTGAGGTATGGAGCACCAAACTGACTAAGGAGTACCAAACTACCACAGTAGGTCTGTGGTAGGGCCCAAGAATTTGTAATTTTTATGACCTTATTCCTAGGTAGTCCCCCATTGTGATACGGATGTTTCAGTGACCACAGTGCAAGAACCGATCCTTGCCTACAACATTTATTCTATAATGTCGACATCAAAGAGGCTTTTAAATCTTCCCACCTATTCCAGTCACTGATCAAAGGAAATGCCACACAAAATCACTGTCCTGGGTGGCTGACTGAGCCCAGGGCAGACACCTACACAGTGGTACAAAAGAACGCTGTTTGAGCATAGGGAATATAGTCAATAATATTGTAATAATTATGTGTGGTGTCAGATAGGTACTAGACTTATTGGGGTGATCACTTTCTAAGTTATATAAATGTCTAATCACTATTTGACATTTGTACACCCAAAACTAATAATATTGTATGTCAACTGTAATTGAAAAAATTTTTTAATTATTTTTTTAAAAATGCTGTTCAGACATTGGCTTCAATGAGCATGGGACTCTGGCTTTTAGTCCTGACTTGGCTCCATTCCAACCAAGTGGCTTTGCACAGGCCACTCTCTTCAAAGTTAGGGGTTTGGACCAGGTTAGCAATTTCTAACCTCTACACCACCGAGGGACCCTTGTATTTTGTCATCCAAAGAACTCGATGTTTAGAAGGATTTTTCTCTACCAAACTACATGTGCTGGTAATTTTTTTAAACTGGAAAACGAATGGCTTTTTACTCAATTATCAGGTAGAGTTTCTGATCGGCATGAGATAACCAACATTCCTATAACAAACAGAAAATTCCCTCCAAAAGCAAAGGGCTCTGAGGTATTAGATAGACTGGGCTGCCTCCGCTTGGGAAATGCTCATTTGGGGTACAGCTTTTTGCAATATTCAAAATAACTGAGTACCTCTCTGGAATTACAAGGGCTTTCAGCTGAGATCAACCAGACAGTGTGTCCTATAAGTAAGACCTGCGCAGCTCTGAGCACTCTGAGGGGCCCACCGTGAGTCAGCACCCCGCCAAGTCTCACGGGAAAACTCAGGGCGTTGAAGGTGGCACTATCCATTGACTATTTAAATTTAAGCTAAATAGAATTAAATAAAATTGAAATTTTAATTCCAAAAAAAAATAAAAATAAAAAAAAATTCCTCGGTTGCACAAGCCACATTCCACATGCCCAGCAGCCACATATGGCTAGTGGCTACCATACCGGACAGTGCAGATATGGAACATTTCCACCACTGTAGGAAGTTCAAACGGACAATGCTGGGCAGTATGGTCAGAAAATGCAAATGTAGGCATGTCCAACGTTAGACACCTGATGGGGCCCAAAAGGAGAGTTCCTACACACGAAGTCTAGCTCCACTGCTCATATGATACGACAAAGATGCATTTCTTGGGAAAAAATTAATTGGCTCTGAAACAGTGCAAAAATCACACTTAGGGATGCAGCAAACTTTTAACATCACACACTAAATTTAGAGATAAGACGATTAAGCTTCTGATAAAACTGCTTTACCAAGAATGGTAATTATTAGAGGAAGCCACCAAGTATGACCCCTGCCATAAAGTACTTTCCTCATTAGTTCCCCTACCCCTCCAAGAGAAGAAAGGCCTAAGGGTTTCTCACCTTTGGCATGAGTGACATTTTGGGCTGGATCACCCTTTGTTGAGGGGCTGTCCTGTGCACTGTAGGATGTTTGGCAGCATCCCTGTCCTCTACCTATTAGATGCCAGTAGCACCCACCTCTGAGTTGTAATAACCAAAAATGTCTTCAGACATCACCAAATGTCTCTTGGGGGTGAGGGGGCAAAATCAATCAAGTTGAGAACTGGCTTAAACTCTAAACCAGTGGTTCTCAAACTTGAACGTGTAACAGAATCATCCAAAGGACTTGTTAAAACACAGATTATCGGGCCTCACCCCCAAAGTTCCTGATTCAGTAGGTCTGTGGTAGGGCTTGAGAATTTGTATTTCTATTGAGTGGTCAAGGCTCCTGGTCAAGTGACCCCACTCTGAGAACCATTGGTCTTAGTCATTAGTGACAATCCTGTTCCCCTGAACAGTTAGACCAGAGGGAAAGGGCTTCCATGAAAAGTTTCCTTGTTGATGATAAGAGACTTGGAAAGAAATAGTCCCTATCTTCCTGGACATTGTGGAGTCTGCACGTGTTATCTGGAGCCGTGGCAGCTATCCTGTGACCACAGGCAAGCTAGCTTGAGGGCCAAACCTACCCACTAAGGATAAAAAGAGCTGGTTCCTAGAGGTGGTTGAGTCACAGAACTAACCAGTGCTGGAATTGTCCCCAGGAGACCCTGGTGACTGACATAATGAGTCTTCCTTTCCGTTTAAGTAAGAAATTCCCAAACTTTGCTGCCCATTAGTATACCTAGGAGGTCTTAAAAACTTGCCATTGCCAATTAAGTCAGAATCTCTGAGTGTAAGACCTACAAATCAGTATTTTTTTTTACAAGTTCCCCAAGGTGTTTCCATATGCAGCCAAGTTTGAGAGCATTGCTACTGAAAGTGTGGTTGGTGGACCATCAACATTAGCATTATCCAGAAGCCTGTTAGAAATGGAGAATTCATGCCCCCCCGACACTCTGAGACCTACTGATGCAGTTTGCATTTAGCAGGTCATATGTAATCTATATGCACAGCAAAATTTGAGAAACAATACTTTAAGCTATTTTGAGTTGGTTTTTCTGTCATCGGCATCTCAACTGCTACAATCTTTCATAGGTTAGCAGGGCTCACACATCTGAACACAGGGTTCACATATTTAAATCATATTGAAATGATTCTTTCAAGAAAGACCCCAATACTCTTCCCAACACTGAGAAAATTGTGGCCACGTCTCGTAAAGTTGACCATGCCCACACCTACAATTCCACCTCTTGGCATTCACTTGTGAGAAAATCTTACATTTGTGCTCAAGAAAACAAACACAGAAATGTTCTTTGGAATTAATAAACACCAGAAAAGGGAGAAAATCAAATGTCCATATTTGGGGAAACTGGTAAATAAATTATGATATATTCATATTACGATAACATTTACTGAGCAGACACTGTCCTAAGTGTTTAACATGGATTAGCTTGTTTAACCTCAGAGCTTCCCTATAAGGCAAGCATTAGCATTATCTCCATTTTATAGATGAGGAAACTGAGGTACAGAGTAGTAACATGCCCAGGTTACTGCACAAACTCGCTGAGCTAGGTGGCACTTAAAACCAAACAGTGTGTCTCTGAACTGACCTATTCATCACGGTAGCCCGTTTCATAGGGGAAAAACTCTCCCCTGACCCCTGACCTTTCTACACAGATGTGCCCATTCCTTCACATCACACCCATGTCTATCACAGCACCTGTAATACTTAAGAGTTTTTTTATTCATGCTAATCCTCTGACCTGTCTTAGAGTGCTTCTCAACCCAGAGGCACATGAGAATCACCTGGTACACTTTTTTTTAAAAATTGTGTTAAATTATACATGAAAGTTACCATTTTAACCATTTTTAAGTGTACAGTTCAGTGGCATTAAGTATATTCACAATGTTATGAAACCATCACCAGCATCCATCTCTAGAACTTTTTCATCATCCCAAACTGAAATTCTGTACCCATAAAACAGTAACTCCCCATTTCTCCTCCCCCCAGCCCTTGGCAACCACCATTTTATATCTTCTGTGTCTATGAATTTTCCTACTCTAGGCACTTTATATTGAGTGGAATCACACAATATTTGCCTTTTTGTGTCTGGCTTCTTTCACTTACCATAATGTTTTTAAAGTTCATCCATTCATCCACCAATGGACATTTGGGTTGTCCTTTTGGCTATTGTGAACAGTGCTGCTATGAACATTGGTATTCCAGTATCTGTTTGAAACTCTGTTTTCAACTTTTGGGGGTAGATACCTAGAAGTGGAATTTTGGATCACGTTCTATGTTTAACATTTTGATGACTCACCAAACTGTTTTCCAAAGTGCTTGTACCATTTTACATTCCCATTAGCAACACAGAAGAGTTCCAAGTTCTCCGCATCCTCACTAACATTTGTTATTTTCTGGGTTGGTTTTCTTTCTTTTTGATAATGACTATCCTAATGAGTTTGAAACCCATTATCTCATTGTAGTTTTAATTTGCATTTCTCTAATGATTAATGATGTTGAACATCTTTTCATGTGCCTATTAGCCATCTGTGTATCTCTTTGGAGAAATATCTATTCAAATTCTTTGCTCACTTTTTAACTGGCTTGTTTGATTTTTTACTGTTTTTGTTTGAGGAGTTCTTTATATATTCTGAATATTAATCCCTTATCAGATATATGATTTGCAAATATTTTCTCCCACTCTCTTCACTCTTTTGATAGTGTCCTTTGATGCACAAAAGTTTTAAATTTTGATGAAATCCAATTTTTTATTTGTTTGTGTTTGCCTATACGTTTGGTGTCATATCCAAGAAATCATGGCCAAATCCAATGCCGTGAAGATTCCCACTATGTTTTCCTCTAAGAGTTTTATAGTTTTTGTTCTTACATTTAGGTCTTTGATCCGCTTTGAGTTAATTTTTGAGCACAGTGTAAGGTAATGGTCCAACTTTATTTATTTTTTATTTATTTTTATTTTTTTGCATGTGGATATCCAATTTTCTTACCTAGGACACTTTTAAAACTCCTCAAGTCTAGGCTGTACTCTAGAATTTCTGTGGTGAGGCCCAGGCATCAGTAACTCAAAGCTTCCCGGGTGGTTCACAAGGGCACCCCAGGCTGAGAACCACTATCCTGCATAGCAATCTTCTTAGTCTTGGATCATCTCATATTGGTCTCAGTATTCCCACTTACTAGTACAGGCACGGCCCTTGATGGTATTCAGTGGGGTTTATGCTGGGCCTGGAGTGACTGCAACATTCTAGCCCTGGGACTTCTCACACAGGTTCCCCATCACTTTCCATGCCCGCTCAGTGCTGTGCCAGGTGCATCCAAGGAAATGAATAAGAACTAGGTATGAGTTCAGCCCAAGGGGAGCATGGGTTGACTCGAGAGAGGACAGAGTCAGATGGTAACAGAATGCTGGACAGTGTGGGGCAGGCTATCTGTGCCATGGAATCAGACAGGTCTGGCTGCTGAGGAGGGCGGCCTGGGGACAGGACTGGGGCACAGCCTTAGAAAGCCAGAGAGGAAGGGGAGCTCAGAGGAGGAAGAGCTCAAGCAGAGGTGCAGAGGTGAGCACACATGGAGCAAATGGGAAAGCCTGCTGGAGAAGCTTCCCCAGGAGGACAGAAAAAGGAACAGTAACAGCTGACGTCTGTTGGAAGCTCGTCTGTCCATGCTCCCCACTGCTGTTTCCTTGCCTTTAAACTGGGGATCTCAGCAGCACTTACCTCACAGGGCAGCTAGGAGGATTGCATGAATTAGGACAGGAGAAGTCCCTGGAACCTTGCCTGACACAGAGAAGGTACTCAATAATGCCAGCTATATATTCCATCCTTATTATCTCCTTTAATCCCAATAGCAACCCCAAGATATGTATACCATTATCTCTATTTTTTAAGAAGAAACGGGATCAGAGAGGTGAAGTCAGTGGCTCACTATCACACAGCAAGAATGAATCAGATTCAAACTCTATTCTGTCTGACTCCAGATTCAAACTCTATTCTGTCTGACACAAATATTCCATGAAACTTGGGTACCAAAAGCTGGATTTTTGGAATCTGTGTCTGGCCCAACTCCTTCATTTTGTAAGGAAAGACAACCAGAGAGGAAGTGACAGCATGAGGATCTACAGAATGTCAGACTGAGGGGGGTCTGGGGCTGAGGCTTCCAGATAGACTGCTGGGTAGGACAGGTCACTGCTTTGACCAGTAGTCACCACTTGCTGGGTCAGCGAGCACTGTGTGTTCCATTTCCAGCTGGCAGTGCACTGGGGAATCAGAGGCGACACCCTGGAAGAGGAGGCAGAGCAGCCTCTGTGCTGAGCACTCACCCGCCTATCTCCCCACTCAGGCTGGCAGAGATCACCCTGAGAGGGCCCAGTTCCTAAACTCCCTCAGCTCAGGCCTGCAACCCAGAAACCCCCTGCCAGGCTGCCACCCCAGCCTCCTACCCTCCATGGGGAGGAAGTCAGACAATTATAGATGACCTTTGCAGGAGAACAGAATGTAAACTGGGATCCATTTGCCTGTGCAATCTTCATAATTACCACAGCAATTATTCCCCATGAGCCATTGTGATCAAGGCTTCAGCACAGGTGCTGAGCCCCCATAACATGCTTTAGCCCCTTCCCCCCACCATCACAGGCTGCCCTTTGTCCCACGGCATAATCTCCAGCAACCGCATAACCTGCTGCCTCTCCACTCTCCAGCTACAGCCGGAGGCTTTGGGAAGCTGGCTTCGTCCTCATTGCAGAGATGATAGAACAGAGGCTCATCCTCGCTGAGAACAAATGGCCTGTAAACAGTTGAGTTCTGACAGGAGCTAGCCCTTAACATCTCATCTGTGTCTCGTTTCTTCCCACTGTACAGTTTCCAGGGTGAGACCGAGGGACTCTCTGAGTAATTCTCTCTCCTTTAGAAACAGAGGGGTTGGAGTCACAACTAGCATCCTGGTATAATTAAGTTTGGAAAGTAATTTCCAAACTTAGATATGCAACGAACACCTTCCTTATAAAAAAATGCACATTCCTGGTTCCCCACCCCGGAGATTCTGATTCTGTTGATCTGGAGTAAAACTCTACTATCTCTGTTTTGTTTTGTTTTTGTTTTAAGTTCCCTCATATGATTTCAATCATCAATCTAGGTTTGGGAAATGTTAGGAGGTACGGGAAAGAATTTTTTGAATATTTTTTATTCTTTGTCTCACTGTCGACTTTTCCAACAACCAAAAGCACCTTCTTTTTCACATCTAAATAATCACTGAAAGAGTTAGGGGAAGAGATATGAGTCATTCACACTTTAGTAGAAATAAGTTTACTCAGCCAGCTTTCTGCCTAATGCCTAGCTGAGACTCTGCCCATTTATGGGGGAGCAGAGGGTGGGAATTAGAAGTGTTGATAGAGGAGGAAAGAGAACAGGAAGAGGGAGAGAACAGAAGTGCTCCTGAGAGAGGTATTAAAAGTAAGGGTATTTGAAAAAAAAAGAGTAAGGAGTTTTGAACTGAGCCATATGACTTGAATGGGATGTCTCATAATGGGAAAACTGGAGAATTTATAGTAACGAACACCCATGTCAGAGTTATGCCAGACGATAATTAACCACTGTTTGCCTGAGCTCCATGGCAGATACCAAGCACAGCATTAAGACCTGCCTATACAGCCCATGGTTGGAGAGTGGTCTAACTCCTCGCCACTAAGTGTGGACCAGCAGCACTGGCATCACCTGGCAGTTTGCGGGAAATGCAAATCATAGGCTCACCAGACCTCCTGATTCAGAATCTTTTAGCAAAGTCCCTAAGAAATCCCTGAGCACATCAAGGTTGGAGAAAGTCTGGTCTAACTAGCGCTTAGCCCCAGAGAACCCAGGAAATTACCTGCTTCTAAGAGGACATCAATGGGCAAGAGGCAGGGCTGTACCATGAAACAAGGGAGGGGGGTAAGGAGGAACTGGGCAGAGAGGGTTAAACCCCCCAAGAAGCTGGCCCTGAGCAGTCCTCTAAAGGAAGGGAGAAGGCACAGGTCAATAAAACTAAGAAGCAAATTTGGGGCCCTAGAGTTGGAATCCACTGCCGTGTTTACAGCTCACTTTGCCACTAACTTGCTGTAGTACTTTGCACAAGTAATTGGCCTGAATTTCCTCTTCTGTCAAATGGAGCTGCCTTTTAGGGCTGTTGTAAGGCCCAAAGGAACTAAGATGAGAAAGCATGTTGAAAATTATGAAGCCCTGGACAGGGTGAGTCACCATGGCTGCTTCTCAGTGTCCTTATGAGACACCACGTAAGCCTGCCTGGGCTTACAGGTAGCAAAAAGTACCTGTTTCCTCCCCACAACCCTTCAGAGCTGGAATCTCAGGCTGAAAAGAGTTGGAAAAACCAAATCACATGAGGGTGTTACTAATAACACTTTAATGTATCTGCCAGGATTTGGTTTTAAAGAAGACTCTTGGAAATGTATATCAGGTACAGTTAGGTAGGGGTGGTCCCAGGGCCCCCCAAATCTCATATCCACCCACCTACCAGGGAGCAGTGGTTCCCCATTCTGATTGCACACAAGATTCATTGATGTCCAGACCACCAGAATGGCTAAGATAAATATCGGGACAATATCAAGTGTTGGTAATGATGCAGAGCATCCAGAATACTGAAACACTGCTCCTGCACGTGTAAAATGATATGGTCACTTTGGAAAACTATTCGGCAATATCTGCTAAGTTCAGCACATGTACACGTTAGACCCACTCTTGGGTATATACCCAACAGTAAGGAGTACACATGGCCATCAAAGCCCTGTACATGAATGCTCACAACAGGGATATTCGTAATAGCCCCAAACAACCCAAATGTCCATCAATCATTGTAAGACTAAATAAACTGTGTGCTGTGCTATGTGTGGCACTGCCCAAAAGTCCTACTTCAGGACAGAGGTACTCTTTTCCCCAGCTGTGGGGAGTATTTACTGCTGACACTTCTGAGTACCTCGCCAAGAATTGCCTACCACCTTACAGCCCCTTTCAGAGGGCAGCTCACATCTAATAACTAGTTCACACAAGCCTGGATCCCTAGCCTTTAATTCAGGACACCTCTGAAGCACCAGCCCAATCTCAGCGCTCCCCATGGGATCAAGTGAGTCCTGTGTTCAATCTCCCCTCTATCTGCCCGGTCCTGCTTCCCTCACCTCTTGCAAGGGTTCCAGAGAGCTTGACCAAATGACCCTCTGTACACCAATCTTCCCTTCAGAATCTGTTTCCCCAGGAACCCAACCTAGCCAGTTGGTGTGAGGAACGGCTCTGGGAGTAGCCCCCGCACCCCGCCACCACCAATGGTTGACAGTGAGGACCGTGGCTGCAGCTGGAGGACTGAGACTGCAAGCAGCAATGATGAAGCTAACACTTTCCTGGGTGGAAAGTGGAAGGGAGTGCACTGCAGGGGCAATGTCTCCACAGTTTGAGAGGTTGGGGGAGTAGTGATTAATTTAAAAGCCCACGGAGCTGTTGCTGAGGCTCTCATGCACTGCAGAAAGAAAATGAAGGGCTGAGGGTGATTAATCACTAATTTAAGGCCAAGTGTGAAAGCCAAGGGCCTCCTCAGCTGCATATAAATTCTCTCCTGCAGCTGGAGGGGAGGGAAAAGCTAAGGAGCAGGCCCAGGGCTTAATTGTGAGTGGAGCAGAACATCAGAGAAGGTTGAATTTTCAGCCCACCAAGTGCCTGTGGCAGCAAGGTCAGGCACAGCTTGAGAAAGAGTGGGACTTGTAAGTGACCCCTTAGGGCATGCTTGAAGACAATGCTGATGGATCCTCCCTCAGATCTCTCCTCTCTTCTCTTGGCCACCAGACCAATAAGTAGGATGAGTCACACCTCAGCTCCACTGCAGGAGCCATCATGCGCTGGCAGAAACTAGGAGAGCATGCAGGATGAGATCTGAGAGGCTGGATCAAGGAGTGAGGCCTATGAAGTTGGGTAAGAGAGCGTCTACCCCACAGTTCAAGAATTAACACTCTGGCAAGGACCCTGAAAGACGGTATTAACATTGCTGAGAGAAAGCGACGCCTACAGCACAAGAAGTAGAAATGCCAGGGTTGCCGGGTCAGCCTGTGTGAGAAGGAATCAAAAGGCGCAGAGAGTGGGCACGGTCGGGTGAAAATGCCACGTCAGGCCAGAGGACCCACCAGTCGTCTGTCTTTCCTTTTCCAGAGACATAGGAAAGCTGGTGAGGGGCGTCAGCAGTATGACAAGCTCAGAGGTGAGTGTCCTTTCAAGACCTGAGAGTAGAAGCTGCTGTTACAGAACTGGGCACCCTGACAGCAGTGGAGATGATAGATAGGGTCCCCAAAATAAGAGGCCAGGTGGCAGCACTTACACGGCAAAAGTAAGGTGGGTGCAGTTATCACAACCATTGGCAAGGTCAGAGCAGCAGCTGAGAAGGCCTGACCCGCAGAGCTACAGAAATGGTTAAGAGAACCCACTTCCCCAGGGGCAAGCCAGAGGGGCAGCCAACAAGGATACTGGCTATCCCAAATAATCAAAAGAAACCCAAGGCCTGGTGATCAGGGACTGAGGGCTGCAGCTCAATAAAGAGTCATGATCCCCTGCCCAGTTTCCAGACCTGAACAAGGTTGCAGGTCCAACCGACTGAAGGAGAGACCAGGTGCCCAGGAGTGAGGGCCTTGTGACCCCAGAACAAGTACACATGGTAATGACTCTACCAGTCCCTCCCGAGAGCCTTACACAGCCATTTCTTTGGGTAACCATCACTGGAAAAAGAGGAATACCCAGGCATTTCAAGGACAATTAGACATAGGGTCCAAATGGGTGTTGGTATCAAGGACCCAAAAAGTCATCATGGTCTCCCGTTAGGATGGGAGCACATGGAGACCAGTTGATAAATGAATTCCCAGGCTTGGCCACCTCCCCTGTCTGGGCCCTGCTGCCAACCCTGCAGGTGAAGGGCTGCACTAGGCTGGGAGGCTGGAGAGCAGGTATAGACTCATCCGGATACCCACACTCCAGCATGACCACTCAGAGGAGTGCCCTCGGGATCTGCCAGATCCTGTTCAAATCCTGGTCCTGTCCCTTCCTGACAGGTGACTCTTGGACTCATTTTCTCCCCTGCAAAGCAGCGGTGATGGCACCTGCTTCTCACAGCAGCTGTGAGAACTGCGATGCTCAGTGTTTCACAACACCTCCTTCCTCGCTCTCAGCTGACTACTGTGCTGCTTTTTCTGAGAAAATGGGAGCAGATTACAGAGACTGCCCCACACTCGCAGCCCCACGCCCTTGCACCCCACCCCTGGGCTTGGACCTCTCCCACTGGGCACTAGGCCCTGCCCTGGGCTCTCCAATTGCATCGCTGCATCCAACAGTTCTCCCTCATCTCCCCATGATCAGTTTTCCTCCATACAGAATCTTTCCCCCTCAAGAGAGAAACATGATGTTGTTTCTCTCATTGAAAAAAATAATAATAAAGGCTCCGCTGAGAATGCACTCTGCCCCATGGGCCTACTCCCTTGGCTGGTGGAGGACACTTCTGGGAAGGCTGTCCAGATGCCTTGTCTCCACCCCCTCCTGAAAGCCCTCCAATCAGGCTCTGCCCTCACTAGTCTCCATTGACCCTCACAGTGCCAAAGCCTCCAGCCTCCTCTAATCCTTCTAATGCTGCTCCGCTGTGACCCTGTAGGCCCTGACATACATGACCCTTCAGCCTCTCTGACACCACACCCCCGCCTCTGTCTCTACTTGCCCTAACCTCTATGCACCAGCATGCCCAGAGGTCAGGCCTGGGGCCTCTTCCCCATCTACACCTGCTCTCGAAGTGATCTCATCTAGGCCTGGGGCTTAAAAAAAACCCACTCTTATATTTCTAGCCCCAACGCTGCCACAAAAATCCAATCACTTCCTCAATACCCGATCTGGAAGTTAAAGAGGTTGACACGTCCCAAACAGGACTTCTGATTGCTTCAGAGCCTGCTCCAATCCTGGTTTTCTCCATGCAGAAAATGACACCACTGTTCCCCCAAATGAATGCTCAAACGAAAACCTAGACTCCTCTCACTCCCTCAGCCCACATCCCGTTGACTCTCTCTTCAATACACCCGGAATCCAGCCACCTCTCCGCCCTCTGCTGTAGCCATCTGGGTCCACACCACCACCATCTCTCAACTGGAGGACTGTACAGTCTACTAAGAAGTTCCTGGCTTCTACCTTTGCCACCTACTGTTTGTCAGAGACGGTCATCTTTTTTAAACACAAATAAAATCTTGACATGTCACATCCCAGCTGAAACCCTCCAGTGACTCACCGTCTCCCCCGAGAACAAGATCCTCAGGGTTGCACAGCCTACAGGCGGGACATGGAAGCCCAAACTGTGGCTTGCCCTCACCTCCAGCCACTCGGCCACCACACGCCTCTCCAGCCACTTTGTCCTTTGTGCATCCCTCACACACATCAGGTTCTTTCCTGCCTCTGGGCCTTTGCATTTGCTGCTTCCAGAGCTGGGATACCTTCCCATGATGTCCACAGGGCTCATCTCCTCACCTTGTTTAGCTCTCTGACAATGTCCCTGAACCCAGCCCCACCAAAAAACAGCGAGCCCACCCACCCCTGTTACTCCTTAGCCCCTTAACCCTGTTTTATTTTTTCTTTGCAATACTTATCATTCCCTGATGTTATTTTTTTTTTTTAATTAGCAGACTATTTTTTTTAGAACAGTTTTGGGTTCACAGCAAAACTGAGCAGAAAATATAAAGGATTCCCACATCCCCCCACTTCCCAAGCCTCACCTACCATAAGCATCCCACAGCAGTAGTACATTTGTTACAATCGATGAACCGCCATGGATATATCATTATCACCCAAAGTCCAAATTTTACATTAGGGTTCGCTCTTAGCGTCATACATTCTATGGATTTAGACAAATGTATAGTGACAGGTACCCACCACTATAGTATCGTTCAGAATAGTTTCACTGCCTTAAAAATCTCTTGTATGCCACCTATTGGTTTCCCGCTTCCCTCCTTCAAACGCTCTCTTCCTCTTTCTCCCCCAAACACCTGGCAATCGGGATCTTTTTATTGTTTTGCCTTTTCCAGAATGTTATATAGTTGGAATCATACAGTATGTACTCTTTTCAGACTGGCTTCTTTCACTTAGCAAGATGTCTTTAAGTTTCCTCCTTGTCTTTCGTGGTTTGATGGCTCATTTCTTTTGAGTGTTGATTAATATTCCACTGTCTGGATACACCCCACAATTTATCCACTTACCTATTACAGGACGTCTTGGTTGCTCCTCGGTTTTGGCAATTAAATTTCTTTACATTTATTATACACAATAGCAGGTTAAAGGCACTGATGAGTCCTACTTAAAGAAAATTCTTTACCCTGGGTGAACCTAGTTTTCCCCAAATTTGACCACTGACAGTGCATCCAAGTGTAAGCTCCTACCTCCTGGGACCACAGGAGTTCATCCCAGGAGGACAAACCCTCCAGGCTGGGACAGCCGAAGAAGGCTTCTCCTTGAAGGAAGAGAGGCTGAGAGAAGCAAAGCAAAGTGAGGACACTGAGGTAAAGGGAACCGTTGAGTTTGGAGGTTTGGAGGATGTACGTTGGGCTAGGGTGAGGACCCCAAAAGAAGCAATGGCAAACTAAATCGGGGACCCGCTTCTGGTGCCCCACAGCCACATAGCAGCTGGGTACCCCTGGGCAGGCCAGCTCTCATCTGCCCCTCAGTGCCACTGTAAGATGACACCCTACTGCCTAGAGCTTCTGAGTCTATGGGTGAGTCTTTAGGTTAGTTTCTAGAATTCAAAAAGCCTAATTCCTCTAAAACTCAGACTGAGTCTCTAACGACAATTCCCCCATTAAATGGATCCACAGAGAAAAGATATCCCACAGAAATGAGAAAAAATATTTGCAAATCATATATCTGATAAAGGTCTGACATCTAGAATCTAAAAAAACTCAACAATAAAAAGATAAATTACACTGTTTAAAAATGGGCAAAGGTTTACATGTGGGATATAAACCTAAAAGCAACAAATGAACAGGACAAACAAACAGAGACTCATGGACGTGGACTATAGACTAGTGGTTACCAGAGGGTAGGGGGTGGGGGAGGAGCGAGGAGGTAGATAGGGTAAAAGGGGTCAAATATGCGGTGACAGAAAGAAATCTAACTATGGGAGGTGAACATATAGTGTAAATATATATATGCCTTACTGTGAAAGTGTGCAGCTGAAACTTATTGGATTTAGTTAACCAATGTCGCCATAAAAAAATTAATTAATTTTAAAAATATATATAATACCCAAAATAAAAAATAAAAATAAATAAATAAATAAATAAATAAAAATAACAATGGGCAAAGGATATGAAAAGACATTTTTCCAAAGAAGATACAAATGGCCAATATGTACATCATTAGTCATTAGAGAAATGCAAATCAGACTCAAAATAAGATGTCAGCTCATACCCACTGGGATAGTCATGATCAAAAAGATGGACAATAACAGGTGCTGGTGAGCATGAGGAGAAACTGGAACTTTCCTACATTGCTGGTAGGAATGTAAACTGATGGAGCCTGGAAAACAGTTTGACAGTTCCTGAAAAAGTTAAATGTAGAGTTAAATCTGACCCAACAATTTTACTCATAGGTATATATCCAAGAGAAATGAAAACACAAAAACTTTTATGTCCACACAAAAGCTTGTACATAAATGTTCATGGAAGCATTATTCATAATAACCAAAAAGTGGAAATAACTTAAATGTCCCTCAATGGACAAATGGATAAACAAAATGCATTTATCCATACAAGAATTATTCAGTCATAAAAAGGAATGAAGTACTGTTACATACTACAACATGGACGAACCTAAAAACGTTATGTTAGGTGAAAGAAGCCAGACATGAAAAATTTTTATGATTCCATTTATATGAAA
This sequence comes from Pteropus medius, assembly GCF_902729225.1. Lineage (NCBI taxonomy): Eukaryota > Metazoa > Chordata > Mammalia > Chiroptera > Pteropodidae > Pteropus > Pteropus medius. The sequence goes on from NW_024354886.1 coordinate 5,229,079, forward strand.
TGTCCAGAATAGGCAAATTTATAGCAACAGAAAGTAGATTAGTGGTTGCCAGGAGCTTGAGGGAGAGGGAATTGAGGAGTAACTGCTAATGGGCATGGAGTTTTTGGAGTGATGGAAATGTTCTGGAATTAGACAGTGGTCAAGGGTTATACAACTCTGTAAATGTGCTAAAAGCCACCAAATTTTAAAATACATTTAAATAATGTCTATAAAAGGATCCACAGCTCCTTAGATAAATGGCTGACTGCAACTCTGAGAAGCCTAGAACATCATTCCAGAAAGCAAGCACACTTCAGAGACCAGTGTGCTTGTATAAAAAGGGTAGCAGAGTCAACTTGAAGAGGCTCCCACTGGCCAAAGATGGAACAATTTGAGCATCACTGAAAACAATGAGGACTGAAACTCATCAAATTTATAAAAATCCATACTGATAATAAAAATTTTTTAAAAATCCAAAGTCTGCTAATAACCAAATATCTGCAAGTATGCAGAGCACCGGGGTCCTGCACACAATGCTTGTGAATGTGTGAACTGGTACAACCTTAGAAAACAGTTTAGCATCATCTAAAGTTCCACTCCTAAGTATATACCCTGCAGAACTGCATGCCTATGTTTACCCAGAGACGTGTCTAAGAATGTTCTGAGCAGCATGTTTCACAATAGCCACAAGTCAGAAACAACCCTGATGTCCGTAAACAGCAGACTAGATAAGTAAACTATGGTATATTCACCTTCTGGAACACTAGGCAACGACGAAAAATGAAAGGACTGCGCTGCAAAGAACAATCGAGATGCACAGCAAAAAGAAAATGTTAAATGAAAAAAAGTCAGACATAAAATAGTAATTCCATGAATTAAAATTCAAAATGAGACAGAGAACTATTTGGTTTTGGATGCATGCTTATGTAATAAAAGCAAAAACAAAGCGGCTATTAACCCTAACTATTTAAAATGGTTGGTCCCTCTAGAAGAGATGACCTTGTCATGGGAAGGGTCTCAGGACATCTTTTGGAGTTGTGGCAATTCTCTATTTTTGACCTAGATGGTGGCAACTTGGGTGTTGGCTTTTTATTAATTTGTTAAAATGTATAACCTATTTTATACACTTTTATATTTAAAAATGGGGGGGAAAAACACTGGTCACGTTTGGAGGCTGTTAGAGCACACACTTATTTCTCTAAAAACTGATAAAGGGAAAGAATGGAGCCTTTATTCTACCATATGTAGCAAATTTCTGAATAACAAAATAGGTAAAGAGGCAAAGTTCTTCTTAACAGAAATACAGCTAATGCAAACAAAATGATCAAATTAGAAAAAAATCACTACTTGGTGAGGAGAAAAATATGACAAAAATCAGAATTTGCAGTAAAGGTGGGTTGGCCACAGCTCTCAGCGTTCTCCATCTCTTCCAGCCCCTCAGCCCTCCAGCCACTGTGGAGAGAACACCTGATTTCCTGCAGGCCACAGCATGCCAGCCATCATGGCCAAGCTGTGAGCAGAGTAACCGCTCCACTGGCCAGGCCAACAGGGAGATGGGCTTATTTGCATGTACTTTGCATGCTATTTCATGTCCAAAATTTCCACAAATATTCCCAGAGTTCTGCCAAGATGGAGACACAGGCATCTCTAGTGTAGTCCCTGGAGTGAATTTCTAGTCCTGAGGCTGGGAATAGAGTCCAGGCCTCCACTGCCCAGCTCAGCTGAGCGATGATGGTTCAGAATAGCTCCTAGTGGGAACAGGGGTCTCAGGAATTTGACACATAATGTGATGTCCACCTCCATTCTCCTGCCTCACAAACCCCCATCACCAAGGCAGTCTGTGGGACCCTCCCTACCCTTACATCCCTCAGGTGGCCAAGTCTGTTTTCTCCCTGTGGGGCTCATCTTGGCCTTGGCTGGGGAGTGGTGAGGTGGGAAGGAAGCCTGCTGTGATTTGCCACCTTGCCTCCCGCCCTGCTCAGGGGCACCAGAGCCAAGCTAGCTTTGCAGCTTACAAGGCCAGCTTGTGTGAGAGGGGAGGGGCTACCAATGCCCAGGCCTAGCTGGGGGTGGCAAAAGGGCCCACTCAGACAGTTAAGACCAGTGACAAAGAGTTTTGGAAGGGGAGCAGTGGCAAGGAGTCTGGGCTCTGTAGGGTGAGGGAGGCCTCCCATCAGAGGTGCCCTGGGACAGGGCCAAGTGGGGCAGGTGAGATGGCAGCCAGTCACCCAACACCCGGGGAGCAGGCAACGGTGGCAGCCTGCTGACCGATGGAGCTACTGATAGAGGTGACACCAGATATCCTGCTGTGGGTGGGACTGGGGGAGGGGAGGCAGGAGTAGGGAGAGCCCTGTTCAGAACAACTTTGAATCCCAGCTCTATCACATACTCACCTAGGGACCCTGGCCGGAAGCCTTAAACCCTCTGCAAATTCGGTTTACCCATCTGAAAATGGGGTGCTGTGAAGGTGAAGTGAACAAATCAACACAAGGAGCCTCGTACAGTGCCTAGCATATAGTAAGTGCTCAACAAACATGTTGTCATTATGGAGTCTGGGCTCAGCAGTGACGAGTAGGGTAGTAGACAGCTAAATGCTAGGCAGATCCACAGACTGGAAGCTCCAGGAGGCGAGGACACAGCATTCAATACCTCTTTGTTGAATGAATGCACGAGAGTAAAACTATGAACCAGTAGCCACTAAAGTGATTTATCAACCAATCAGAGGATCCCAAGTAAGAATCTGAGCTCCAATCCCAGGTCTCCCTCTTCCTGGCTGAGCAACACCAGGCAAGTCATTTCACCCCTGAGAACCTCAGTTTCCTCATCTATCAAATAAGAATGATGATATTTAGTAAATATTCTCTTCATAGGTTTATGGCAGGGCTAAAATCAGAAAACAAATATGGAAGTGCAGGGCATGCTGTTAGCGTCCCTTTGTCAGATGGGGCACCCATTCCCCAGCTGCTCTTGGTGCTGGTCGCTAATGGCTCACAGCTGCCCCCTTGCCCTGAGCATTGACCCTGGCTTCTACAGGAGCTGCCTCACTTAGAGATGCCTGGGAGGTTATGTCGACCCTAGGGAGGCAGCCAATAACAGCATGATAAGGGGGTACAAAAGCCTGGCCCTTTGCCTCAAGGAAGGACAACTCCGTAGTACCTGCTGCTCCCACTCTAGGGCTCCCTGTGGGATCGAGCTAGCACTAGACTTCAGCTGAAAGCCATCTTTCCCCAGTTCCTTCCTCACCCAAACAGGCACCCTGGCTCCCTTCTCCTGTGAGCTCGCCTGCTATAAATCACTTGCCCAGGAATCCCTGTGTTGGTGACAGAAAGTATTTTGTAAACTATGAAGCAAATGCACGAGTATGAGGTTGTTGTATTTTCCAGGAAACACCGCTGAAAGGAGAGGAGCTGGCAGGGAGGGACCAAAGAGGAGGAGGAGGTCTACTCCATGGGCAGAGTCTCTCCTGGAACTCGTAGGCAGGCAGGGGAGACTCGCAAGAAATCAACAAGACTGTAACATCAGGGATACATAAGTGCTATGAGGGAAAATAAAGCAGGGCCAGGGGATGGAGAATACCAGGGGCTATTGCAGATGAGGTATCTGGGAAGACCTCTTTGAAGAGGTGACACAGGAGAGATGAGAATATCATGAATCAGGCAGACCTCTAAGGCCAGGCACAGGGAACAACAGTGCAAAGGCCCTGAGGCAGGAGGATATCTGATACGTCCAAGAAATGGCCAGGAGCCCAGTGAGGATGGAGTGGTGAAATGAGGTCAGAGGTATTGGGCAGCTAGATCATGCAGGGCCTTCTAAGTTGTTATAGGATTTCCTATAGGACTTTGGGTTTTATTCTGAGTAAGAGGAAGTCATTGAAGTTTTGAGCAGAGGAGGGAAGTGATCTGAGTTAGGTTTTAAAAGGATCTCTTTGGCTGCTTGGGCGAGACAGGAGGCAAGGAGACCAGCTAGAGGCTGCTGCAATAATCCAGGGGAGCGACAGTGGACACTTAGAAGGGAGGGCAGCAATGGAGGCAGTGAGAAGTGGTCAGATTCTGGTAGATCCAGAAGGACTTACTGATGACTGCATAAGGAGAGGTCAGGAGACAGATAAATCTAACTACCAATTTACAGAGGGGACGGAGTAACACATTAAACTATACCACAAGGATATAATCAACAAAATCCAGACCTGGAAGATTCTACAAGACAAACATCCTGGCTTCTCCAATAGATAAATTGCCAAGGAAGAAGAAAATGGAGGGGAAACTGGATTAAAAGAGACTAAGACATATCGACCAATCAATGCAGGGACCTTATTTGGATATTGACTCAAAAAAACTGTTAAAATAAAAAGCCATGTGTGACAACTGGGAATGTGAATATGGAGTGGATGTTTTAGATGATATAAAGCAACGCTTGCTTCTTAGGTATAATAATGGTGTTGTGTGGAGAAGAACCAAAATGGCGTAGATGATAGAGGCTCTGTTCATCCCTCTGGCGACCAAATCGACGTTGTGATGGAAACAAGGAGCAGCAGCAAGGAAAAATCGCCTGGGATCTTGACAAAGAAACAGAAACCGTGTGAGAGAACAGAACAGAGATCCAGACATAATAGAGTCAAGTAATCTAACAGATGCAGAGTTCAAACCACTGATGCTCAATGAACTTTTGGAAAGTGTAGATAAATTCAGTGAGAACTTCAACAAAGAGATAAAAAAAAACAAAAAAATGGAAATGGAAATTATAAAAGGGAACCAGCCTGAAATGAAGAACACATTATCTGAGATGAGAGGTATATTAAATGGAATAAACAGAGGAATAAACAGAGTGAATAAAGAAAAGGATCAAATGACCTATATAGAGGATGGGAAAGCCAAGGACACTCAATCAGAATGGCAAAAGAGAAGATGCCAAGACTATAAAAATAATTTAAGGAGCATATGGGACACTGTTAAGGGTCCAAATATCCATTTGATCGGCGTACCTGAAGAAAATCAAGATGTTGAACAGCTATTTGAAGAAATAATGATGGAAAACTTCCCTAACCTGGTGAAGGAAATGGACATAAAACCCCAGGAAGCTCAGAGAATTCCAAAAATCGGGGATCCAAAGAGACCTACATCAAGACACATCATAATTAAAATGCCAAAGGTTAAATACAAAGAAAGAATATTAAAAGCAGCAAGAGAAAAACAGATAGTTACTTATAAGGGAACACCCATATGACTGGCAGCAGATTTCTCAAAAGAAACTATGCAAGACAGAAGGGCTTGGCAAAAAATATTCAACAGGGTGGAGACCCAGGACCTACAACCAAGAATAATTTATCCAGCAAAGCTATCATTTAGAGCTGAAGGACAGATAAAGAGCTTCCTAGACAAAAATAAGCTGAAGGAATTTATCGCCACCAAGCCAGAATTACAGGAAATGTTGGAGGGACTTCTTTAAGAAGGAAGAAACATGTATCGAAAACAGGAATAAAGAAAGGTAACAACTATATTCCTATCAATAAGTACCTCAAATGGAAAAGAATTAAGTGCTCCAACCAAGAGTGCATGAATGGAAAGGAAAACAAGACCCCTACATGTTGCCTATAAGAGACTCACTTCAGATTAAAAGACACAGACTAAAAGGAAGGGGATGGAAAAACATATTGCTCTGATGGACCTAGAAGGTATTTAAATCAGACTGAGAAAGATAAACACTATATGATTTCACTTATATGGGGAATCTAAGGAATAAAATGAACAAACTAATCAAAAACAGACTCACAAATATAGTGGACAATTTGGTGGACAGAGGGGAGTTTGGGGGGCTGGGAGAACAGGGTGAAGGTTAAAGAAGTACAAATTGGTAGCTGATGTATGGACACGGGGACGGGGAGCACGGCATGGGGAATACAGTTAGAATGAATACATTGGCTAGGTGGAGGGTCAGGGGAGGGAGGAGCAATGGGAGGGATCGTTTTTACAAAATATATAGATGTATAACCAATACACTGTATACTTGAAACTAATTAAAATTTAAAAAAATAATAATGGTGTAGTGATTTGGTAGGGAAAATCTTTATCTTTTAGAGATACAACTTGATATATTTGCGATGAAATGATGCTTGGGATTTAGTATGAATTATTATGTGGTGGGGGTAGGGGGCAGAAATGAAACAAGACTGACCACAAGTAGATAACAGTTGAAGTTGACTAATGTGTACATGGTTGTTCATTCTACAATTCCCTCTACTTTTAGGAAGGCTTATATTTTTCCACAATAAAAAGTTTAAAAGTAAAGGACAGAAGAAGAAACCAAGTCCAAGGAAAGGCATTGAATGGCCCAAGGTCCCTCTGTGAGTCAGTATCAGGGCTAGGACCCACCCTGGGCCTCCCAATCCCCAGCTCATACTCCTACCCCACTTCAGCTGTATCTTCTCTGGCATTTGATTAAGGTTGAACCCAGGCAGGCCAGGGGTAGAGTGTGTGGCCCTGGGGAAGGCCCAGGTTGGGCTGAGGGACGCTAGGCCTCAGCCAGGCTTTGCGAGGAGCTGGGAGAGCCCTGGGCCACCTGCCCCAGCAAGTCCAAAGAGTCCAGTCATCTAAAATATCTGGCATTTGCTCCACCAGCCTCATTTCTCACTTCCTCGTGTTCCTGAGCTAATTCCCTCCCCAGCCCCTATGCCCAGCTCTCATATTCCAATTTCTGCATGTTTGTTCCTGCTGTCACTCTGCCTGGAAGGCACCTTCCATCTCTCTAAATCTACCATCCTTTCCTTCCAGGTCTACCTCCCGCAGAAGACCTTCCATGACCAACCACCCTGCCTCTGGGAGCACACCTGCCTGTACTCTAAGAGAAGCGATCATCTCCACTCCCTAACCAGAGGTGCTGGGGCACAGAAGTTAAAAGCACAGCCTCTGAATCCAGACTGCACGGGTGTGAATCCTGCCTCAGACACTTACTTGCAGTGTGATCTCAGGTAAGTGACTTAACCTCAGTTTCCACATCTGTAAAATGGGGGTAACCTCATAAGTTACTGAGAAGGTCAAGTGAGGTAATAAATATGGATAAACGGAACAGTGTCTGGTGTGTGTCGGTAGACTTCAGACCCCCTTGGGCTCCCTGGAACTGTCTCCAGGGCCTGCCTCCCTCCTTTGTGCCCCCCACAGGACACCCCAGTGTCATGCACACTGTGGGTGCTCAGTCACCACTTTCATGGATACTTGGCTTCTGCAATGCTCCTTCTGCAGCCCTCCTGACACCCAGACTTACCTTCCCCGCTTTCCCATCCTGGCAGGTTTTGTCCACCCCAGGATCAAGAAGAGGAGAAAGGAGAAACAAGAAACCAATCACAAATAAAAACTCTTCAAACCCAGTGGCAGCATCTGACTCAAATGCCGTCATGGGGGAAATGCCATTTAAGTGCTCATTTTTTTTAGATTGCTAAGAAAAATCTCAGGTATCATCAAGTGTAATTTTAATTGTTTTTATGAGGAATGATGTTTGTTGTATAAAATACAAACAGCACAGGGTGCTGAAATACACAGCAAACACTCCCTATCTTGCCTGCACTCAGCCTCCCAATTACCTGCCCCCGGAGGTAAGCTCTGCTAACCTTCAGATCTGTGGCCTTCTAGACATTTTTATGCAACATGAATATAGAAATACATATGTGTATTTTTTAATGGGATCATACTAAACACCTTGTTCTGTAAAGTGACTTGCTTTAACTTGCTGATACGTTCTGTCTTTCTAGCCAGGTATTAAGCTCTGCCCTGTTCTTTTTTCTCAATGTCCCTAGCACCTAAAATGGTGCCTGGCACACAGAAGACATTCTGTCGAGATTCGCTGACCAAATGAAAGAAGGAACAGCTGCCTAAAATCACATCTTCTGGAGAGGTCCTAATTATGTTATAGGCCTCCTAATGGACATTTAGCTTGGCCGCACTGACCATCCCCACCCAGGTCTCTTTGCATCCTACTAAAGGGGTGCCTGCAGGAGAAATCCCTGGACAAGGAACTGCTGGGTCAAAACTTTAATCGCTATTGCCAAAACGGTAAAGCTGACCTACTCTCCCTGTCTGATGTGAGGGTTCCAGTCTCCCACGCCCTCTGCCACATAAGGGCTTTATTATGATGATGACTTTTATTTCTCGAGTGGATTAACCCTAGTGACTCCACCCTTAATCATCAAATCTCCATTTGCCCTCTTGAATAAATAAGTATATCATTTTATTATTTCTGAGCAGCATGAGGGAACCAAAATCCACAAATAGGGAGCTACACTCTAGACAATACACAGAAGCAGTTACAGATGCAAAATTTGAAATGCCTCATTAATTTCTAAAAATGGACATGTTATTTTTTTTTAACTGTCAAATTCAAACAAGTGTGTCTTTTATCCCTCCCCCAACACAAGAAAAAGAAAATTAGGATCCTTCCACTCTCTCCCCACTCTCTACCCCTCCCCATCCCAGTCCATGGTGCCAGATTTAGCAAATAAAAATAGAAGACATCTAGTTAAATTTGATTTTCAGATAAACAACAAATGAAATTTTTAGTACAAGTATGTCCTCTTTTGGAGGTTGAACACTATCGGTTGCCCCAGCTGTTGGCGGTGCTGTCGGCACATGACCCTCGGCGGCTGGCGGCCCTTTCAGGAGCTACTGCTGCTGCAGAGCCGTCTGTCAAAGGTATACCCAGTGCTGATGGCTGCTGAGGTCTAAAGGCCTGACCCTTCCAAGCAAATTCGGCTCTAAAGGGCCACTCTAGCTCCAGAGCGCCCCATGGGTCCCTGAGTTGTCTTGTCCTGTTAGGTCTACACCAGAGCTCCGCTTCTCCCTCTGGCTTTCCTGCTTCCTTCTCCTGCCGAACACAGACCAGGCTTGAACACTTATCCTTGCATCTACTTCCTGGGACCCTGACCTGCCCCCACCAGTCTCCAGTCCCCACCTTCCGCCTCCAGTCCACTGGGCTGGAAACCAGCTGCAAAGTGCCCACAGTGGGCGGGTCTGGTGCTGGCTAATGGGTTTTATTTGGCTTTCCAGTACATTCTAAATTTTCCACAACAAACATGTATCACTTTGGTAAGAGGAAAAAATAATAAAAGCTTTTCTTTAAGAAAAATCTAAAACTAAAGCAAGCAGCCCCCATCCACCTGGCACCCCCACTCCTCCTCCATTGCTCCCACCTGCTTCCCCAGGACTACCCCCAAATCAGCGAGCTCCCCCACCCCAAATGCGCTCCCCTGTCCTGCCAGGCCCACAAGCAGTTTCACTTCTCCACTGAAGGGCTTCTACCACCAGCTAGCCCCTGCTGGGGGGTTACAAACACATTTATGAATAGTTTCTTAATCTACTGGGAGAAGAAACATGCTGTGTGTCCCGAGACTGGTGAGGAGAGAAAGTAATGACGGGACCAAAATGCACTCACTCATTCTACAAGTATGAGCTATGACTACTGGGTGCCAGGTATTGGGGATGCTGGGAACAAGGACACAGACCTTGCCCCCAGGGACTTCACAGGGGGGCAACAATCCAAAGCCCCCGAGGATACTGTGTGAAGGGAGGTGAGCAGAGTATGAGGATGGAGGCTCCCAGTCCAAGCCCAAACTTCCCAGAGGAAGGGAAGTCTCAGTGACCCCAGTGGGTGAGGAATGTGTAGGGAGAAAGAGGGAGAGTGTTCTAGGCAGGAAGAACAGCCCGTGCAAAGGACTGCAGGTGACAGAAGAATGACTTAGTTGAGGAACTGAAAAGTTCCGAGCAGCTGGAAGGCAGAGGGAGGATGAGAAAGGAGAGAAAGCCCTGGCAGGGGGCCTACACTTTGTCTTCGGGGCAATGGGAGCCACTGAAGGATGCAGAGCACGCGAGTGACACTCAAACGTGCATCTCACAAAGATTGCGCTCCTGCTCAGTGAGACCCATTGATATGGGTGTTATTATTCTGAGCATCCACAACTGTCAGTCAAACTTAATCATGCACACACTACCTTCCATGCAGGGACTTTAGCCATGAAGTACCTGAAGCCTGTATCTCCACAGAGACCAGCATGTCCCCAGCAGCTAGGTCCACAGCCCTCTTGATCTTGCAATAGGGAATATAGGTTAAGAGCATGGACTCTGGAGCTTAGGTTCAAATCCTTGCTCCTCCACTTTCAAACTATGTGATCTTGAACAAATAACTTCTCTGTGCCTCAGCCTCCTTGTTTGTAAAATGGGGATAATAATGTACCTACCTCATCGGGCTACTGTGAGGACTGAATGAGTTAAAAATAGTTGGGACAGACCTGGCACATGGCAAATGCTGTGTACTGTTAGTTTTTACTGTTACTACTGCACTCTTTCCTCAAGGCCAACAGGGCCAACCACTTGCAAGAACAAAACCACCCTCCACCTATCTCCCTCTACCCCTGAAGCACCTCTTTCTTGCTCTCTCCACTGCTAAGAGCCAGGACAGAGCCAGAGAGGAGGAACGTCTGGGCTCTAGGACAACCAGACACTCTGACCTGGGTCTGGGGCCTTGTCTCAGCTCCCTCAAGCGCAGTGGAGAGAGCACTGCACTCAGAGCCAGGAACTGAGTGCTGCCCCTGGTTCTGCTGCTGACCTTTTCTGGGCCTCAGTTTTCCCCTCTGTAAGATGAGAACAAGAACAGCTTGCAGATGTCTTATCAGTATGGCTATCAAAGGAGCAACAAGGACTGGGAAAGAGCTCTGCGAATGTCCACGTCTGTCACGGACACCAGAACCCTTAATGGCATCCTCTTCTGGCCTGGGTTTGCTCCTCCACACAATGGAGTCATGAGATTTGCTCAGCACTCACTATGAGGAACCCAGAGACTGAGGGCAGCCTGGTTTGGGGCTTCCAAGACTCCCTGACGCTAACCGGGACTTTCCCAAGGGCTGGGACAGAGAGATCCCTGGTCTGAGCTGAGCACCCTAGGAAGAAAGTGCCAACCCAGGAAGACCAGACTTTCACTCAGGGCCTTCCACCAAGCCTGGGCTAGGCCAGGGCACTCAAACCAGGAGCCCAAAAAGACCCCCTGGAGACATCGAGACTGAAGCGTTAATCTCAAGATGCCATAGCTACCTATCAATTCCAGGTCTAGGAAGGGCCTAAATGGGGTTGTCCGGTATCAGTGGCACTTTGGTCCTGGGGGATGGAAGGACAGCCCAAGAAGGGGTTCATCCCCCTCTTTCAGGTTGCCACCAGAGTTCAAGTTCATTCATTCACTTTTTCCACATTTACTTGGTGCCAGACCCTGGCCAGGTGCAGGGTCCAAGACAGATAAATCAGATTCCTACCCTGAAGGCACAGATTCCTACCCTGAAGTCACTTCCAGTCTACACAGCAACAGACAAGACATAAATAGCCAAACCACAAGACTGACAGAACCCAGGGCAGGAGGCAAGGATCACACCTGGGGTAACAAAGAAGCTGCCTGGAGCGGGTGGCTTGCGAGTGGTGATTTGGACATGTGATGGAAAGGCAGGTAGGTGACGGACAGAACCTCCAAAATCATTGACAATTATGTCTGCACCCTGCTGTGCCAGAGCCAGGGCAATGTGGGTTATTTATGGTTATGCCCAGAGAAAATCGGCCACATGTGTCACTGCACGTGGGGTGCAGAGCAGGTGGGGGTGGGGGGCAGTTGGGACTTGAAGCTGATACTGGCCAAGCCCTAAGGTTTGCCACTGTGTCACTTACACCCTAATGACCTTTTATTCTTTTCATGGCCTCCTGTAACACAAAAATAAGGGAGAGAAAGAGTTCCGACAGGCAGCAAGTGGCCTGGAGAGGAGGGTAGAGTCAGGAAGACCACAGCTTCTGCTGTATCTGCCGGCCATTTAGCTTTACCTCCTTCTCTCTCTCCTCTCTGCTAACCCAGCTGTGAGGGAAGGGGCAGAAGGACAGAAGAAAATATCTTTAATTGTAAATCAGACAGGGCACAGGGAGCATCAGCTGCTGTGTTTCTCTCCAGCCCACTCTGATCCATAAACAGCCTATGCACCAAGGTGGCAACAGCTCACCCTTCCTGCTGGTACCTGAATGTCCCAGGCCAGACATTCGGACCCCAGAGGCCCGGGTCTCAGCTTCCCAAGGAACCCATTTCCTGCGTTTTCCCGTGGGTAAAGGCCTCTGCCGCCAGCTCCCTCTCCCAGGGGCCCACAGTAGGGGCATCCTGGCATTGCCTATGGGACGCTCGCGAGCCCCAGCTCTTGCAAAGCACCCTCGGCCATGCGCTCACCTCTCTCCAGGTAACTACCCAATCCTCCCTCGTGCTCTCGCCGGGAAGACGCCAGTCTCTGCGCCCACCTCCAACATGCACTCCGTAACTGGACCCCCTCTCTCCACACCCTCTATCAAAGGGCCAGACCCCCTACCTGGGGGCAGGAGCGCTCAGCACCATCGGCGGCGCCACCGGGCCTAGCGGGGCTTCTGGGGCCCGGCCTCAAGCCGGGACGACTTCTTTGGGGAAGAGGAGGTTGCGCTGCCCCCGCCGCCGCCGCCGCTACCGCGTCTCAGGGATCTCGCCCGGGCTGCGGGAAGGAGGAAGGTCAGAGCTGGGTGGGGAGGCGGGGAGGGGGACGTGCACAGATGCGCGCAGATTAGAGAGGCATTTTTAGCGAGCCAATGGCGGGCGGCGCAGGGCGGCGCGGTTCCTGCGCAGGTGGAGGCGCCGCAGTTGCTGAGGAGGCAGCAACCCGCTTAGCTGGAGCTGGCGGCGGGGGGTGGGGGACGCACCTCCCTCGGCCCCCGGGCCAGCGTCTTTCTCCAGAGGGTGCTTCAGCCCGGGGCAGAGGGGTCTGCGGCAGAGGGTGCAGGGAGCATCTCCTTTGCGCCCTTCTCCTGGGCCCCTCCTGCAGGCGCGCTGTGGACCCAAGAGTGTTGCTCCCCTCCCCCCTCTGCCCTTTCCCCACCTCCTTGGACATTCCTCCGGCCCTGTCTGTTGGTTTCTGGTCTCTCCTAATGCAGCGTCTGCTGGTACGTGCGGGTGCGTGTAGGGTAGATATGTATGTGTTGGGGGTGGGGGGGCGGTGCGCGCGCGCGTGCTCTGCCAGCCTCCCCCCCACCAATAATCCACCCCACCCAACCCCAACTTTGCCCAGAAGTGTCCCTTGACCCTACAGGTCAGTCACTAACCTCCCTGTCCTAGTTCCAACTGGACCTGCTGTCACCAGGACAGACTCCAAGCCATCTCCGGGGTGCTCTCTGTGACCCCCAACAGCCTTCACTCTTCTTGCCTTGAACCCTGAATGTTACCTTGTCACTGGACACTGCAGGGGGGACTAGGGCAACTTGCTTCACTGCAGAGACATGCAAGGGACTGATGATTCATTCAACATCTCTCTATTGAAGGCCTGCTATGTGCCGGACACTGATAAGGGGACTGGGCTGCAGCAGTGTACAAAACAGACTAAATTTCTGCCCTCAGATAGTTCACCTTTGTGACAGAAGACAGATGTTAAATATAATAAATAATATATAGAGCATATTTTAAAGTGGGATGCATAAAGTAGGAAAGCAAAGCTAGGGAAAGAAAGTGAAGATGTTCAGGGTGGCAAGATCAGGTCCCAGCCATCTGAGGACTGAATTTGACCAGAAGCCCCTCACTTGGCTATCCTGTTCAGGTGTTGAGTTTCTCTAGGCTCTACACCTAACATGCAGTCAGTGCTCAGAGCAGTTTTCTCAAATGAATAAATACTGCACTTGGGCATTCCCCTGAGTCACTGGGGCCATGAATTTCAGTGCCTCTGGTGAGAGACGGAGAAGGAAGGCAAGAAATATAAATGTGTGACCAGCCCAGGTGCAAACAATAGGGAGTGGAGAGATCTGTGGCAAACTAGAGTCCGCATGCCTTCCTGAGGCCCAGAGAGGTTAGGTAATTTGTCTAAGGTCACACAGCTGATAAGTAGTAGAGCTGGAATTCAAATCCAAGCAGTTTGATTCCAAAACCATGTTCTTAATTACTCCGGAGAGAAGCAAATACTGAAGTGAATACTGAGTCTTACTGTGTAAGGAGGATTTTACATGAGCTCATTTTGTACTGTTATCCCCATTTTACAGATGAGGAAACAGGCTCGGTGGTCCTTTGGTGAGGCTTCTCAGTGTATAAAAGGGGAGGACATTTGAGATGGTTCTTAAGAGTACCTGCTGTGCAACAAGCCTTAGTAACCTTGACATCATCGCCCCTAGTGGCACAGTACCTTAATTGCAGGCAGGCTACCTAAGCAGAAACTGGGCATCAAGTTCAACATGCAATAAAAATTTTGTGTTTTGGTTTTGGTTTTTAATTTCTGTATCCTGAACCACAGAGAAGTGTGGCTCACTAATAATCTTTTATACCAAAGATGTGGTTGTGGATGGAGTTCATCATTTGTAATGTCATTCTCAAAATGAATACCTGGAAGGAGGGGAATCTGTATGGTGTGTCGATTTTTTAGTTTTCCGTGGGCTTTCACATACATTGTCTCTTTGGATTCTTACCACACCTAGTATTACTTTTACCCCTACTTTTTTAAATGAGAAAATGAGACTTGTCAAGGAAGCATTGATTGAGTTGGCATTGGAATTGGAGAAGCCCCATTGTGTCAAGCACCTTCCAGGCCCAGAGAGTTTGGGTGACTTGCCCAAGGGCCCCATGAGTCAGTGGCAGGCCTGGATCATGACCCCAGGTCTTATCAATTATAGGGCTTAGTTCCTCTCCAATCCTGGGCTGTGTTTCAGCCTCTACTTCCTCCAAAGCCAATCCCACCTGAAAGAGAAAACAAGGTTTATGCAAAGGCACTGCCAGGAGGCTCACTGCTGCAAAGCACCATCTCCAGCCTGTAGTCTCCATTGTGCTATTTTGAGTCTGAGAGCCTGGGTTCTTCCTTCCAACTGTTTTGGTGAAACAATCACCAAATATCAATTTTAAGGGGAAAAAGCAATGTGTAAAACTATGGGTATAGTCACTATCATGTGTGTACATATATATTTTTAAAAAAGAGGTGGCAGAAGAATATATATCCATGTTTGCTTGTAAATGCAGAGGATATTTCCAGCAGGACACAAGGACCTGGAAAGAGTGGTTTCCTCTGGGGAAGAAAAGCAGGAGGCTGGATATCGGGCAAGGAGACTCTGCTCTGTGGACTCTCATATTCCTATTTAATATTCGAACCATGTAAATGTATAACCTATTTTTAAAAATAAATTACAAATTTTAAAGGTAAAAATAAATAAAAGGAGGGAGAGTAATAATGATAACCATTGCTCACATAGACTTGTTCTACCCTCGACAGTATTCCAAGTGCCCCACAGCCAATACCTCACCTAGTTCTCACAACGAAGCTATGAAACGGGCATTATTATTATTCCCCCATTTTACAGATGAGAACACTGAGGCACAGAGAGATGAAATAGCCTGCCCAAGACATGCAGGAAGGAAGCAGTGGTGTTTAGATGCAGACCCAGGTGGTCTGGCCCCATCCTGCTGTACTACCTCATGTGCATGTCCCTTACAGGTATTTTGATGAACATGGGCATGAAAGCTCTTTGAAGAGTCAAGAGTGTTCTGCAAAAGTAGTAAATCTTTGCTTATCTTGGCAGAACCCCACCTCGATGTATTTTGAGGCTGTGAAAGGGTATATTTTCCAAAGATGGCCCAAACGATATCTCCCATCCTCATGCTCTTCTGCCATGTGACCTGGTCCTCCCGACCAAGAAATGGGGTCTATTCTCCCACCTCCCTTCAATCTGTGACCAGTGGCTACTTTGACCAATAGGATATAGCAGAAGCAATGCTGTGATAGTTCCCAGTGTACCCCTTGGGCAACCTGGTAGCTTCTGCTTCCTGCCACATGCTCTAGTTGACAGCCTTAGTTGACAGCCAGCACCAACCAGCAGCAGTGAGACAGAAAGCCTCCTAGACTTCCACCCCAGTCAGACCTTCAGATGACTCCAACCCCAGCAGCAATCTGGCTGTAAACGCACAGGAGAATTCGAGTGAGAAAACCGCCCAGCTGAGCCGAGTCAACCCACCAAACTGGCAGAGGCAATAATGCATTGTTGTTAGAAGCCACTAGGCTTGAGGTGGTTTGTTATGCAGCAATGGATAACCAGGATGGAGGACTCAAAGTGAGGTAACTCGTCGTTGTGCCCCATTCTTGGCTGTGGGTCTGTTGTTCAGTAAGTGTTCAATTGAACAGAATGGAGAGAGAGAAGGCAGAGAACCTGGGCAGGCTTCTGGATGTCAGTTTCTAGCCACAACAGACATCATGAGGTTTGGGCTCAAGTGTTGTCAAGAACTATAACTCCTTGTCTCTCTTGGTCTCTCTTTTGCCCTGATAGTTCTGGGTAGCACCATCAGCACCATTTTCAGTCATGCTGACAATGTGCCCTATGGACCTAAGCCATAAATCACCATTTGTAACATCTGTAAATCAAACAGTGGAACAGAGGCTGCTCTGTTGGTTATCTGTCTCCCTGGCATAATTGGGCACTTCTTGGAACATGGCTCATCTTCAGTGTGGAGTGGGATGGCTTGGCCCTATCATTTGAGCCTTGGACCCTTCTGAATCCTGCATCATTTCTCTCTCTCTCTAATACAGTTCCTCATGATTTTACTCATGGACTAAGACAAACACAGACCATCAGTGTTCTCTCCAAGCCACACTTCATTTCTTCATTCATTCTACTTATTGAGGGCCTACTGTGTCTCAGGCACTATTCTAGGTGATGGGAATATAGCCATGAGCAAGACATCTCTGCCCTCAAGGAACTCACAGCCTGGTGGGAAGAGAGATGATAAGCAACAGATAAACAAATAAATATAAAATGTCAGGTAGTGATAGTGTTATGAAAAGTAAGAGGGGATTCAAGAGTTAGAGAGTAACAGGTCATTCTTCATAAGGGACATCAGTGAATGTTCCTGAGAAATCATCAAAGCAACATAAATAACTCAAAGAAAGAATCAAAACTTCTTGATAAAATTCACATTTGCAAAATTTGACCAAAGAAATTATACTTGGTAGAAATATGGCCACAAAGAAAACTCAACAATTGTAGGAACTCTAAATAGTGAAATTTGTGTTTTCCTCGCCCCCTCCCAAAGTCAATAAATCACATGGGATTTTAAAAAATTGTTAGAAAAGAATTGACCCCAATCACAATAAATCAGCAAGGTAAAAACCAAACTGGAAAATTTTTACTGCATTCTATAAAAAATAGCTCAAAGAATTATCTTTCTTAATACCATTCACTTCAGAAAATATTTTCTCAATGAAAATTGATAATGGAAATAAATCTGACTAAAATTTTATGTTAGAAAATGGGGTCAACAGGCAAATCCATAGAGACAGGGAGTAGATTAGTGGTTGCCAGGGGCTGAGGGGAGGGGTGAATGGTGAGTGACTACTATAGGATATGGGATTCCTTTTTGAGGCAATGGAATATTCTAGAATTAGATAATGGTGATGATTGTACAACATTCTGAATATACTAAATGCTACTAAATTGTATGCTTTAAAATGGCAAATTTTGTGTTATGTGAATTATCTCATAATTTACTATGCAATGTGAATTGTATATCGGTTTAAAATTTTGAAAAATAAAAAGTCAAAATAATTTCCTATTCTATTGATAGTATCCTCTGATGCACAAAAGTTTTAAATTTTGATGTGGCCCAATTTATCTATTTTTTCTTTTGTTGTCTACGCTTTTGGTGTTACATCCAAGAAATCACTGCCAAATCCAATATTATGAAGATTTTCTCCCATGTTTTCTTCTATGAATTTTTTAGTTTTAACTCTTATGGTTCAGTCTTTGATCCACTTTGAGTTAATTTTTATTCATGGTGTTAGGTAGACGTCCAACTTCATTCTTTTGTGTGTAGATATCCAGTTTTCCCAATGCAGTTTATTGAAAAGATTGTCCTTCCCCCATTGTGTAGTTTTGATATTCTTGTCAAAAATTGTTTGGTTATACACACAAGGGTTTATTTCTGGGCTCTCTCTTCTCTTCCATCGGTCTTGACTACTGTTGCTTTGATGTTTTGAAATCAGTAAGTACGTGATCTCTAACTCTGTTCTTTTTCAAGATTGTTTCATCTATTTGGGGTCACTTGAGATTTCATATCAATTTTGTGATGAGTTTTTCTATTTCTGTAAAAAAGACTGTTGAGCTCACTGGACCTGTTTATCATGAAGCCCTTTTTCTTACCTCTCTGAGGCCACCTGGCCTGGCCAGGGAAAGCCTATAGGCCTTGGGCGCAGGCATTCCTGGATAGCTGTGTGAGAGTGAACACAGCTGGGCTCAGCTTTCCCAAACAGTGGTTACTTTGCTGTGTCATCAGGACTATCAATAATGTGAGGACATAGTGAGTGCTCCACGAATAGTGGAGGAGATTACTCTGCTATTTGTATAGGCACATTAACCTCCCAAAGGGAAAGATTTTTCTCCTGGAAAATCGGGATCTTTACTAGTAAAGAGAGTTTGGCATTTTCTGCAGAAAGAAGAGTCCCTTGCCCTTCTCTCACTCCTCTCTAGCTCTGGGATCCTGTCCCAGACAGCTGAATCTGCAGTAGGTCCAAGGGAATGGTAGCTGGGCTGGCCGCGGAGGCTCTGAGCCCTATCTGTCCCCCTCACCCAACTCTGTCCCTTCAGCCCCACCCACAGCTGAACGAGCCAAGGCAGGATTGAGGACCCAGGCCCCCTCAAAGCATACCATGCTCCACCCACAGGTGCTGAACGCCAATGAAGAAAAAAGCAACAGTGGTCTTTCAGCCTGAACCTCCATCTTCCAGTAATTCACCAAAATGACCAACACAAAGGGAAGGAGGAAAGGCACTCGCTATATGTTCTCCAGGCCTTTTAGAAAACATGGAGTTTTTCCTTTGGGCACATACATGCGAATCTACAAGAAACGTGATAGTATAGACATCGAGGGAATGGGCACTGTTCGAAAAGGAATGCCCCACAAATGTTACCATGGCAAAACAGGAAAAGTTTGCAATATTACCCAGCATGCAGTTGGTAGTGTTGTAAACAAACAGTTAAGGGCAAGATTCTTGCCAAGAGAATTCGTGTACATATTGAGCATATTAAGCACTCTAAGAGCCGAGATCACTTTCTGAAATGTGTGAAGGAAAATGATCAAAAACAGAAGGAAGCCAAAGAGGAAGGTGCCTGGGTTCAACTGAAGCACCAGCCTGTTCCACCCAGAGAAGCGCACTTTGTGAGAATGAATGGAAAGGAACCTGTGCTGCTGGAGCCCATTTCCTATGAATTCATGGCATGATAGGTTTAAAAAAAATTAGAAACCCCTAATTGAGTAGATGTCCCTTCCTCCAAAGAAATATTTAAAGAAAAAAAAGCAACAATGGTGACTGTGGAAAACGCTCAATGACAGGTGGAATCTTTGTCCCATCCCTCAAAGCTGTTACTTTCATTCAAATTCAACACATTCCAACACCTGCGCCACCAAGCTGGCTGGCACCTGGCTCCAGAGAAGACAACCACAGACCTGTGTTCTGAGCCCCAGGCCCACAAGACCCTGAGGGGCCAATTGTGCTCCTGTGCCCAACCCATTCCTCCATCTTGGAGGTAGCCTCCCCACAGAGGTCTTCTTGCTCTCCACTCTGCACAGAACTCCCCCAAAAGGATTATGGGGACCTCAGTGTCTGTGCTTCTTTCAGCAAACTCACACAACAAATATTGACTGGCCATTTTCACCTCTGAATGTAGCCCCCTTGTTTTGTAGCTTCTATTATGCCCATCTTACAGATGAGGACACTGAGACTCAGGATAGTAAAATGCCAGGCTACTTTCACTTTACTAGCTGTGTGGCTTGGGGTGATTTAGTTAAATCCTTTGTGTCTTAATTTCATCATCCGTAAAATGAGATAATAGCCGTAACAGAGCTAGGCACTCAGTAAACAAGCAACCTACTTTATCTGTTACTGTTCTTAGTGTTATACCCAAGCCATTAGTTTGCATTTGTTCATACAGTTTTTCTATAGGACCTGGCACCCTCATAGAGGCTGTGCTCTGTATGCTTCTGTGCTGGTGCTGTCACATCCTCAGAAGCCAGAGATGTCAGGCACACAAAGGCTTGGGGTCGATGATAGAGGCAGACAGCTCCCAGTCAATACACCCATGCGACCTCCAACCACACATCTAGTGTTCATGTCTTGCCTAAAGCAACCCTCGCTCTATCTGCCAGGGAAATGAAATAATGCCAGGTTAACCTGGAGGCATCCTGGGGAAAGGCACACGTGTTCAGGGAAGGGCTGCAATTTCTCCAGTCTGTCAGTGCAGTGAACCAGTCTCCTGGCCAGGCACTCAAGGACTGAGGCACAGTATAGCATAGTGGCAGGTGAGCCATGTATGGTGGCCTGTGAGCAGGGTCCTTCTCCTGGCTCTGGCACCACATTGAGGAATGAGCTTAGACAAGGCGCCTCTCTTCTCTGGGCCTTAGCTCCCCTTGGACAAAAAGAGGCTCTTGATTTTGATAATCATAGTATATACGTGGATCGAATGTTTTTGATTGTTAACTAATTCAATCTTTAACAACATTCCTATCTATGAGGGGCTATTAGCCTCCCCATTACACAGATGAGAAAACTAAGGCACAGAGAGGACAAGTTGTTTTTCTAGGGTCACTTTGATTGCCAAGCTGTTTGGTTTCAGAGCCTGTTTTCTTAATCACAACATCTAAGATGAGAATCATTATTGGATTTAAGAATTACCTGAGCGCTTGTTTAAAAGGCAGCTTCCTAAGCCTCCTCTGTAGGGATTATGAATCTGGATGTCTGGCAAAGCGCAGGAATCTGGCTTTTTTTTTTTTTTTTTTGGTCAATTGTTTGCATTTCCAAATGGAAATAAGCTCCCTTTAAAAAAAAAATAATGGTTAAAAACCATGCATAACATTATATTTACCATCTTAACTATTTTTAAGTGTACAGTAGTGTTAAGTAAATTTATATTATTGTGTAACAGATCTCTAGAACTTTTTCATCTTGCAAAATTAAAACTTTATACTCATTAAATACTAATTTTCCTCTCCCTTCCCTAGCCCTTTGCAGCCACCATTCTACTTTCTATAATTGACTTCTTCCGGTACTTTACATAAGTAACAAAATCATACAGTATTTATCTTTTTGTGACTAGCTTCTTTCACTTAGTGTATGTCCTTAAGTTTCATCGATCTTGTAGCATGTGACAAAATGTCTTTCTTTTTTAAGGCTGCATAATATTTCATTGTGTGTATGGGCCACATTTTCTCTGTACATTCATTTGATGGACACTTGGGTAGCTTCTGCCTCTTGGCTGTTGCGAATAAGTCGTGTGCCATATAATGACATATGATGGCAGTCCCATAAGATTATAATGAAGCTGAAAAATTCCTATTGCCTAGTGACGTCATAATCACCATAACATTGCAGAGCAACGCATAACTCACGTGTTTGTGGTGATGCTGGTATAAACAAACCTGCTATGCCACCAGTTGTATAAAAGTATAGCACGTACAATTATGTACAGTACATAATACCTGATAATGATAATGAATGACTGTTACCGGCTTATGTATTTACTATACTTTTTATAGTTATTTTAGAAAAGTTTACTATAAAAGAGATGCTGTTACACTGACAGCAAGCAGTGTCTCCCATTTACGCATGTCTTGATTGCATTATTTTCACCTGATTTAATCTTGTGGAGTTTTGTTTTTTTTTTATATATACTAACATGCTGTAAAGGTTTGCAGCCTAGGAGCAATAGGCTATACCATATATTTTAGGTGTGTAGTAGGCGATACTAAATAGGTTTTATCAGTGCACTCTGTGATTTTCATATAACGATGAAATTGCCTAAGGACAAATTTCTCAGAACATATCCCCATCGTTAAACAGTCTATGGCTGTAGTGCTACAGTGAACACAGGAAACTCTGCTTTCAATTCTTTTGGGTAGATATCCAGAAGTGGAATTGCTGGATCACATGGTAGCTCTATTTTTTTTTTTTTTTGTTGAGACCTCCATACTGCTTTCTATAGTGGCTGCAACTATTTGCCATTCTCACCAACAGTGCAACTAAGGTTCCAGTTTCTCCGCACATCCTTGCCAACACTTGTCTTTTTTTTTTTTTTTTTTACTGCAGCCATCCTAATGGGTGTAGGGCGGTATCTTGTGGTTTTGATTTTGAACCTGATATTTTTTAAAGCTCCCAGGTGATTCCCTGGGCTACACTTTGAGAATCAGAGCTCTAAGATGTTTCCCAATTCAAAAAAAACTCCATGACACCAAGTATGGGAAGAACAACCCCCAGGAGATGACAGCAGCCCAGAGCGCTCAGCCTGCACAGCTCACAGGGGCTCCGTGCTCAGCCTCACTCATCTGTGCACCCCCTGCTCCTCCTGTCACCCGTGGCTCACCCTCAGCCTGACAGCAAAGATATCTGGGGAGTTCTGGCAGGTGAAACTCCTTGTTTCTGCTTCTTAAGGATGAAAGTTTCACCATGTGGAATTTGACCTGAGGCAGAAAGTCAAATCACCTTGAAGGGAAAAAATCAGGCACAAAAGACAGTCGGAAAGGCTGATGGCCGGCTTTCCAATTTAGAAAAATTTGCTTCTATTGCTGAGAAAGTGGAACTGCCATATGGCATCAGCCTTGCTTTCACTCCCAGCCAGCCCCAGAAAAAAAGCTGAGGCATCAGAAGGGAAAATGCCCTGCCCTTTTGTCCATCAGAATGCCAGGGATCCAGGCGGTGTCTTGTCTTTACGCTCAGCCATGAGACTCAGCCCCACACACAGAGAACAGCAAGGTAGGAAAAAAATAACGACTTTTGGAGCGGCGCTGAAACGTCAAATTATACAGCTTCTCCTTCAGCTGTCCTTCCCTGCAGGCTGCAAGGAGCTATTGTGCCAGGCTGCTTGAGGTTTGAGACTTTCAGGCCAGAGGCGAGGGAGGGGGCACAGCATTTGATTCTCCAACGCTGTAGAAACGGGCCTACAGAGCTGCTGCCTACGCCCGGGAGTATTATTTATGGCGCCGGCCACTGAGGCTGATTTTTGCCTTCCTCCTGCTCCATCTGGCCCTTCCTGGCAGGGCTCCCAGCTTGACTTACCACTGGCAGGGCCATATGTCCTGCCAGCCCTCAGAGGGCCTATGAGTGACAGGGCGGAGAGGAATGATGAGAGCTAATTCCTTTCCTTTCCAGGGTGCCGGCCCCACCCATCCCCAGGTTTCACAGAGTCCCAGGTGGAAATTCCATACCTGGATGGATACTGTGGAGACCAAGAACCACTCATCCCTTTCACCCCCACCCCACCCCTCAGTGACAGTGACTAAGACAGGCTTCAGTATGCCCCAGGCGAGTTTCCTAAGGGTGGAGAATGGTACCTGCTTGGGCACTGGGTCAGACAAGCCTGAGTTGGGATCTCCGAAGGTGGCCGCATCTATTCCTGTCCCTACACACACCTGCTTTTCCTCCCATCAGAAGATGGAATCTGTCTTCCCCGCTACCGTTTGAATCTGGGCAGGTCTGGTGACTTGCTTTGTTCAACAGAATGCAGTAGGACAAGCCACCACCATGCTTTAGAGAAGCTTAGATGACTAAATGCCGAGCCACTATGTGGGGAAAGAGAGGCCACGTGGAGAAATGCCCAGTGAGGCCTTTTGGACTTTCCAGCCTAGCCCAGCCACCAGCTGAGTGAGTGATGCTAGCCATCACGAAAAAATACTGACAACGTTTACAACACAACTGGTGACAAGCTGTCTCCATGAAGCCTGAAATATGAGTGGATGAGGAAATATTTCAGACAGCTACAAGACTCGCGTCTGTGGGGGAAGATGCGAGAGAAGCAACAGAAATAGTATTTGAAAATAGGAGAACCCCAAAATAAGCCACAGATATTCATGGAAAAGCACCATGACCAATTTGAGAAGAGCAGCCAACACTGGAGTGTGGCTAGTGCAAGGGGCTTGAAGGGGCTGGAACAGTCTAGCTCTTCTTAGAAGGCTCCCTGCCTTATGGAGACAGAACCCCTCACTGGGGAGAAATTGTTGGTCACAGAATGAAATTGAGCTCCAGAATAGGGACAACAGAACTGAAGAAAAGAAAAAAGTGGGTGTGCCAGTTTTGAATTTATTGCCTCTCAGCTCCAGCATCCCCTCTTTTCCTCATATTAGATGAGCTCACACAAAATTTATGTATATATAAATTTCCTAGTTCTGTCCACCAAAAAGTCTAGAAACCATGATTGACCCAACAGCAATGAGCATCCCTATAGCCCAGATTGTGGCCTCGAAACATCATGGTCTATGAAAAAAAATCCGGGCCTCTTGGAGGACTACCTGGTTTCATGTCTGGAGCAGGAAGGCACAAGGTACAAGATGAGCCTGGACTGCCTTGACATAACAGCCAGCAGGAAGCTCTTGAAGACTAATAGGGTCATGTCAAAAGGACTCAGGAACCCATTTGAAGAGGCTCCCACTAGACCATGTGAGCTTTAATAAGAATAAGAATTGCAATGAACTCAAATCAATAAAACAGGTTTAAATTCATGAATTCATAATGCTATTAAAAACAATTTGTCAGCTTGATAGGGAACCAATTTATTATTATCTTGGGAACTGGTAAATGAAAGAAATGAATCAAGCATTTGTCCTGCCTTCCCTATATGAACTGTACCACAGTGCAACTTAGATGAGGGGAAGCATCTTTTTATAAAAGTATTGTAACTGACAGATGAAATAGTAGAATTAGAATATCATCATTTAACTGATGTAGGCATTGACCATCAATGGCTACTAATATCACAAAAAGAGATGTAGTTGGACATCGTATGCCTCCTGAGGGGAGACCACACCCCATTCTGAAATGTTCCCAAAGGGATTCTACCAGAGTGTGATTGATCCTCTGGGTTTAGCTGCCAGTTTGCCAGAAACACAGGGGACAGAGGAACATGTTGAACTGCACTGTGTGTGCAATCAGCAAAATCCAGACTGTGGGAGACTCGACAGGCCAAACCGCTCACGTACTTCAAAAAATTAAAAGTAAAGAAAAAAAAGAGTGGAGAATGTGGCCAAGAAACCGTAAGTAATCCCCAATGAGTCTGCCCTTGTATAATCCCTTCCTCGAGTGTGGGTGTGACCTTATCTTGCTCCTAGATGCTAGAATATGGCAAAATGATGGATGTCACTTTCATGTCTACATTTGTCATAGAAGACTCCATCTTAAACTGGAGGGAGAGACTCTCCTACTAGTCTTAAATAAGAAAACGGCCATGCCGTCACATCCTATGGAGAGGGCAAGAAAGTTCGGACAGCTTCTAGAACCCAAGGCATCTTCAAGCAACAGCTGGCAAACATCTGGGGCCCTCAGTTATGCAGCCACATGGAAATGAGCTCTACCAACAACCTGAATGAACTGAAAAGTGGATTATTCCCCAGTCAAGCCTCCAGATGAGAAAGTAGCCCACTAAACACCTTAACCGCAGCCTACAAGACCCTGAGCAGAGAACCTGGCTCAACCTTTTAACCCATGGAAGCTGTGAAGTAATAAATATTTGTTGTTTTAACCCACTAAATTTGTGATAATTTGTTACACAGCATAGAAAAATGAATGCAGAGGAAGAATCTATAGATTAAAAGAGATTTAAAAGACATGTCAAGTTTTTCCCCAACATTCTTTTTATTTGTGCCTTGTTTGTGTGTGTGTTACACAAAGATAAACCTTGAGGACATTATACTAAGTGAAATAAACCAGCCCAGGAAGACAAATAGTGTATTATTTTACTTAAATGGGGGTACTTAGTCAAAAACATAAAGACAGAAAGTAGAATGGTGGTTGCCAGGGGCTGTGGATGGGGGAAATGGGGAGTTAGTGTTTAATGGGTACAGGGTTTCAGTTTTGTAAGATGAAAATAGCTGTGCAGATGGATGGTAGTGATAGTCGCACAATATAAATGTTCTTACTACCATTGAACTGCACACTTAAAAATGGTTAAGATAGTAAATTTTATGTTATATGTATTTTACCACAATAAATTAATTGGGAGGAAATACCTGCAAAAGAAAAAAAAAAAAAGACATATTGGAGGAGAAAAAAAATGGTGTAGATGATAGAGGCTCTGTTCATCCCTCTGGTGACCAAATCAAAGTTGTGATGGAAACAAGGAGCAAACAGCAAGGAAAACTGCTTGGGATCTAGATTAATAAGCCATATGACTAGGGAGAGAACTAAGAAATCACTCTGCAACAGCAGAGGGTAGGACGGGGCAAGGACGTGAGGTTGCTTGGTGCCCAGCAGCTGAGCAGGACGGAGGCTGTGGCAGCAGCTGCAAATGCCTCTTAAAGGAGCCAAGACCACAAGTGGACTTTCACGGTCCACGGACCTCCTTACTCTGAGCACCAGCGCCCGGTTGGCTGCACAGGGGGCACCAGGGACTTACAGGGGTACACTGAGTTGTCGGAGTGAGAGCCAGAGGCAAGGCTCTCTCCCAGACAAAAGTGCCCAAGGTATCCATTGTTTCTCTGTTGAGCCCTCCCGCTTCCCAGTGTGCTGAAGCAGCACTGCCATAGCTCAAATGGTCATCAAACTGGATAACAGAGGTTGCTCCGCCCAGAGGATTCACTGAAACCCTGCCTCGCCCAACTCTAGGCCCCACCGAAGCCACATGCAGGTGTATCCTCCACGAGTCAGGTGCTCCTTGCTGAGCAGAGCCAAGACTCACACTAGTGGCAGCTGGCCTCGGTCTCTGGTATGGCCTTTTGAGGCAACTATAAGCACAGCATCTGTGGATTGCTTGCTGAATCTTAGCAGGGGGCCCTGGAGGGGTAGAGGCTTGGGCTAAATTTGGCCTGCAGCTGGACCCCTCTCAGGACTGTGCCACTGGACACCTACTACACAAAGCTGTGCTAATAAGACCAGGAATCTTAAGAGCTTTGTTTAATACATAGAAACAGACACAGAAAGGCAGCCAAAATGGGAAGACAAAGAAGCAGAAACCATATGACAGAACAGAAAAGAGAACCAGAAATAATGGAGTCAAGCAATCTAACAAAGGCAGAGTTCAAAACACTGGTTATAAAGATGCTCAATGAACTTAGGGGAAGAGTAGATAAACTTGGTGAAAACTTTAACAAAGAGATAAAAAACATAAAAATGGAAATGGAAATTATAAAAGAGAATCAATCAGAAATGAAGAACACATTATCTGAGATGAAGAGTATATTAGATAGAAAAAACAGAGTAGATAAAGAAGAGGATCGAACCACTGATATAGAAGATGGGGAAGCCAAGGACACTCAATCAGAACAACAAGAAAAAAGAAACCAAGGCTATGATAATAATTTAAGGAGTCTATGGAACACTATTAAATGTAAAAGTAATTGTATCATAGGGTACCTGAAGGAAAACAAGAAGTTGAAGAGCTATTTGAAGAAATGATGATGGAAAACTTCCCTCACCTGGTGAAGGAAATACACTTAAAACCCCAGGAAGCTCATAGAGTCTCATAAAAGATGAACCCAAAGACACACCAAGACACATCATAATTAAAATGCCAACGGTTAAATACAAAGAGAGAATCTTAAAAGCAGCGAGAGAAAAGCAGTTAGTTACCTACAAGGGAGCACCCATAAGACTGGCAACTGATTTCTCAAAATAAGCTATGCAGGACAGAAGGGCTTGGCAAAAAATATTCGATATGATGAAAATCCAGGATCTACATCGAGAATACTTTATCCAGCAAAGCTATCATTTAGATTCAAAGGACAGATAAAGAGCTTCTCAGACAAAAATAAGCTAAAAGAATTTATCACCACCAAGCCTGTATTACAGGAAATGTTGGAAAGACTTTTTAAGAAGAAAAAATATGTATCAAAAACGGGAATAAAGAATGGTAATAACTACATTCCTATCAACAAGTACCTCAAATGGAAAAGAATGAAGTGCTCCAACCAAAAGATAGAGCAGCTGAATGGATAAGAAAACAAGACCCCTACATATGCCACCTACAAGAGACTCACTTAGATTAAAAGACACACGCAGACTAAAAGGAAGAGGATGGAGAAAGATATTGCCTTGATGGACCTAAAGGATATTGCGCTGAATGAAATGGGTTGGATGGAGAAAGACAAATATCGCATGATTTCATGTATATGTGGAATCTAAAAACGAATAAATGACAACAACAAAAGCAGTAATAAACTCATAGATACAGAGACTATTTTGAGGGTTACTAGATGGGAGGGGGATTGGGGGTAGGAAAAAAGTCAAAGGGATTAAGAGGTACGAATGGATAGCTGCAGAACAGACATGGAGATGTAGAGTGTAGCATGGGGAAGACGATTAATAATAAAATATGTAAGGGGGGATGGGGTACTAGATTTAGTGGGGTGACCGCTTTGCAAGTTATGTGGATCTCTGATTACTAGGCTATACAACTGACACTGGTATATTATTGTATGCCAACTATAATTGAAAAAAAAAACACATCTCATTGAATTGTACAATGTAAATATGAGCAACTAATTGCCTATTATATTTCAACAAAGCCAGGAAAAAATATTTTTTAAAAGACATATTATGTTTTTTTTAATCTTATCTCATTCTTTTTTATTTGTGCTTTTTTTCTTTTTTCTTTTTAATAGATCTTGTTTTTCAGAGCAGTTTTAGGTTTATAGCAAAATTGAGCAAAAGGTAGAGTTCTGATATACCCCATGCTCCTCTCCCCACACCCTCCTCAACTATCACCATTCCAGAGAGGTACTTTTGTTACAATCAATATTTGTACATTTTTTAAAATTTACTATTTTGAAATGAAAATTATTTTGAAATAATTTTAGATGTGGGGAAAAGTTTCAAGAATAGTACATAAAGTTTCTTTATATCCTTCACCTTGCTTTCCTTAATGCTAATATCTACATAACCAAGAATAGGAAGTTAACATTGGTACAATATTATTAATTAAACTACAGATGTTACTTTAATTTCATGAATTTTTCACTAATGTCCCTTTTTGTTTCCAGAATCGAATCTAGGATCCCACGTTGCTTTTCATTGTTATTTCTTCTTAGTCTCCTTCAATATGTAAATTTTTCTTGTCTTTTATAACATTTATCAAAAAAAATTTAATGAGCAAGCCAAAGCAATTTTTTAAAAAGAATAACAAAGCTGGAAGACTTACACTACCTGATATCAGTACTTTCTATAAAGCTACAGTATCAAGAAAGTATAATATTGGCATAAGGATTGACCTATATATCAATGGAAGAGAAAGAGAGTTGAGAAGTAGACCCACAAATTTGTGGTCTATTGATTTTCAACAAAGGTGCCAAGGTAATTCAATGTGGAAAACAATAGTCTTTTCAACACATGATGCTGGAAGAACTATATATCCATTTGAAACGAAAAGAATCTCAATTCTTCTCTTACACCATACACAAAATTTAATTTGAAATGGATTATAAGTGTAAGTGTAAAAGTTAAAACTTAAAAACTTCTAAAGGAAAATAGAAAGATATCCTTGTGACCCTGGGGTAGACGAAGGAAGAATTTCTCAGGACACAAAAAGCATGGATCATTATAAATTAATAGATTAGAACATTAATTAATTAATTAATTAATTTAAAACATCTGGTCTTCAAAAGGTACTGTTCAGAAAATGAAAAGACAAACCATATCTAGGAGAAAATATTCATAATACATATATCTGAAAAAAGGACTGGTATAATGATTCTATGAAAAACTTCTACAACTCAATAGTAAGAAGAAAAATGATTGTTTTAAAAATGGCAAAATATTGACTATACACTTAAAAATGGTTAAGATAGTAAATTTTATGGTATGTATCTTTTACCATAATTTAAAATTTTTAACTGGGCAAAAGATTTGAAAAGATATTTTTTAGAAAAAAAGATATCAAAACAAATATATGAAATGTTTATTTGTCAATCATATCTCAATAAAGTTGGGAGGGGAGATGATAATCCTAAAATTTACACAGAATCACAAAAGACCCCAAATAGCCAATGCGATCTTGAGAAAAAAGAACGAGGTTGGAAGTATCACGCTATTTGATATTAAACTATACTACAAAGCTATAGTAATCAAAACAGCATGGTACTGGCATTAAAACAGACACGTGGATCAACTAAACAGAATAGGAGAGCCCAGAAATAAACCCACGCCTATATGGTCATTTAATCTATGACAGAGGAGGCAAGAATAAACAATGGAGTAAAGACGGTCTCTTCAATAAATGGGGTTGGGAAAACTGGACAGATACATGCCAAAAATGAAACGAGACCACTTTCTTACACCATATACAAAAATAAACTCAAAATTGATTAAAGACTTAAATGTAAGACCTGAAACCATAAAAACTCCTGGAAGAAGACACAGGCAGTAAACTCTTTGACATCACTCTTAGCAATTTTTTGGATATGTCTCCTCAGGCAAGGGAAACAAAAGAAAAAAGTACACAAATGGAACTACAGCACAGCAAAGGAAACCATCAACAAAATGAAAAGACAACCGACTGAATGGGGGAAGATATTGGCCAATGACAACCAATAAGGTGTTACCATTCAAAATATATAAAGAATTCATACAACTTCACACACACACACACACACACACACACACACACACAAATTCAATTAAAAATGAGCAGAGGACGTGAACAGGCATTTCACCAAAGAGGACATACAGATGGCCAATAGACATACAGAAAGATTCTCAACGTCACTAATCATCAAAGAAATGCAGATTAAAACCACAATGAGCTATCACCTCACACCTGTCACAATGGCTATCATCAGTAAATCAACAAACAAGTGTTGGCAAGGATGAGAACAGGAACTCTTAGGCGCTATTGGAAGGAATGGAAATTGGTGCAGCCACTGTGGAAAACAGTATGGAGGTTCCTCAAAAGATTAAAAATATAAACATTATATGACCCAGCAATCTCACTTGTGGGTATTTATCCAAAGAAATCCAAAATACTAATTCGAAAAGATATAGGCATCCCTACGTTCATTGCAAAATTATTTACAATAGCCAAGGTATGGAAGCGACCTAAGTGCCCATCAATAGACAACTGAGTAAAGAGGTGGAACTTATGTATACAATGGAATGTTACTCGATTATCAAAAAGATTGAAATATTGCCATTTGCAACAATATGGATGGACCTAGAGGGTATTATGATAAGTGAAATAAGTCAGACAGAGAAATACAAATACCACATGATTTCACTTATATGTGGAATCTAAAAAACAACAATAAAATGAACAAACAAAACAAATAAACTCATAGATACAGAGAACAAGCTGATGGTTGCCAGATGGGTGGGAGATTGAGGCTGAGTGAAAAGAATTAAGGGATTAAGAAGTACAAATTGGCAGTTACAAAATAGTTACAGGGATGTAAAGTACAGCATAGGGAATAGAGTCAATAATATTGTAATAACTATGTACGGGGCCAGGTGGGTACTACCCTTATTGCGGGGATCACTTTGTAAGTTATACAAATGTCTAACAAGTTTGGTGTACTGAAATTAATACAATATTGAATGTCAACTATAATTGAAAATTTTTTAATTATTTATTTATTTTAAAGAAATTAAAAATATATGAATGGCCAACAAGTACATGAAAAGATACTTAACATTATTGGTTATTAAGGATTTGCAAGTTAAAACTATATTTAGACATCACTATATGCCTGTCAGTATGGGTAAAAAACAAAAAACACCTGATTTTAAAAAAGCTCTGATAATTCTAAATGCTAACAAGGACACAAAGTAACTGGAACTCTCAGATATTGTTAATGGGAACATAAAGTTGTGTAGCCACTTTGGAAAACAGTTTGACAGTTTCATATCAATTTTAACATGCACCTTCTATACAACCTAGCAATTCCACTTCTGGTTATTTACCCAAGAGAATGAAAGCATATGTCCATACCAAAACCTGAACACCAATGTTCATAGCAGATTTATTTGTGATAGCCCAAAATTGATAACGACCTAAATGTCCATCAAAAAAAAGGATGCATGAACACATTTGATATATTCATTTAATGGAATACTACACAGCAACAAAAAGAAAGAAATACTGGTGCAGACTGCAACATGGATGAATTTCAAAACCATTAAACTGAGTGAAAAGAAACTATTCACAAAAAAAGATTATACCACATGATTACATTTATCTGAAATTTAGAAAAAGGAAATGTAATCTATTGTGACAGAAAGTAGATCGGTGGTTGCCTGGGCCCAGGGGTGATGGAGGAGTGGAGTGTAAAGGAGCATAAAGGAATTTTTGGGGTGATGGAAATGTTCTTATATCATGATTGGTGGTTACATGAGTGTCAAAACTCATCAAATTGGATGCTTAAAATTTTCTTCAATGTAAATTATACCTCAGTAAGGTTGATTTTTTAAATGAGCAGGACTGAATCCTGGTCTAGAGATGCACTCGTGGGTGGTAACACTCCATGGAAGTGAGTGCTATGAGTCAGGATGGTGGGCACATTTGGAGAGAGCCAGGGGCTGCACTTGGGATGGAGCAAGGAGGGACCTGGGGGGCATAGCGAAGTTCTAAAGTTCTAGTTCTTAACACTGGTGGTGGTTACAAGGGCATCTGACTTATAAAAATTCACTGTTATACCTTTATTTTCTGTGGTTTCTTGAATTTGATTTTATTTTATAATGAAATGGAAAAAAATGAAGAAATTTAAAGTAATATTCATAATTAACATTTCTGGAGCACTTGCCATGTGCAAGGCATTGCTCCAAACATATCACTTGGATGAATTCTTTGAATCTTCCCCACAACTCCATGAAGTGGATACTATCGTTATTTCTAGTGAAGAGATGGGGAAACTGAGGTACAGAAAGGCTGAAAGATTGGCCCAACGCCCCACAACCATGAAGTGGCAGAAGCGAGTTTTGCAGCAGGCTGTGTAGCTCCTGAGTCTGTGCTCTTGACTGCAGAGGTAAAGAGAGGCTCTGAGAGGTATGGGAGGGGAAACTCTCCAGAGGGGAGTGTGGCTACCTTGCTTGTCCTGGTGGACTGTGCTGAGGAAGGAGGCTCCATAGAAAGAGGACATTGAGGTAGGAGTTTCAAAACCAAAATGCACCATAGGCTTCATTCATTTCCTTAAGGAATCTTTACTGAGCCCCTCCTGTGTGCCAGACACTGCTTGGGGCCCCTGCCATGAACACCATGGGCAGAAATTCTTGCTTTCATGGATGTGACATTCCAAACCTTCCAGCTGTGAAATGGGTACTTGAAGATGCAGTTAGGCAATTAAAAAGAAAACGAGAGTATTAGAGATGCTCAGAGGTTTACAGGTGACAATGGATAAAAACCAGACCTTGACAGCAGTGTGGATCATCTCTATAGCATCATCAAGAGCAGGGACACAAGGCAACAGATCGAACAGGCTGTAAACACGTGGCGGTCCCTGAAATATCTGCTGTTTTTGTCTCAACCCTACTCATTATTGAATAATTCAGGAAGATAATCACCGCTGCTCTAGGCAGGTGAGGTCAGAAGAGCTGCCCCAAACAATGACAGCAAAAGAGGTGGCAGTCAATGAGGGAGAAGTTGTCCACGGCATAGTTTGCCATGTGGAGGAGATGGTCAGGCTTCATTAGAAAATTATACCTTCAGCTCCACGGTGCCAGATGTGGGTGACGTGTGTGTGTGTGTGTGTGTGTGTGTGTGTCCAGGAATGTACCAGCAGCCATCTACCTACTTATTACAAACTCACATATGCCATGGAGCTAAAAATGAAAATTCATAGCACAGATGGTTCTTTTGAGGAGGTTTCTTCAGGAGTGGGAGGGGGTGACATGTGACAAGAATAGGAAGCTATTCTAGATGTGGCGAAGGGAGGCATGTGGAGAGGTGAGGCTTGTGTGCCTCTTGAGGAATGTCTGGTTTACTGTATGTTATAGCTACTGCATCACCCTACCTGGGCTATGAAATGGTGCCCTCCACCCTGTTCTTAGAGCCTCAGAAAGAGAAGCCACTGTGCCGATCATAGGAGGTCCCTAGGTCTCTTCACCACCCCTCCCCCTTCCCCATTCCTGCTGTACTAGATTTTTTTTTTTTTAACACCCTACAGCAGCTGGTCTTCCTAGGTGGTCTCCCATCTAAGTACTAACCAGGTCCAACCCTGCTTAGCTTCTGAGATCAGATGGGATTAGATTTTATTAAAAGTTCTGCAACCTCAAACAGAAAGCAACTGCAATTAAAAAATCTTTATAAGCTATAGTTTACCCATTTCCAACCTGGGAGCACTCTCAGGAGTCCCTGGGGACCTAGGACCTGCCTTCCATTTCAGCAGTGACCCTCAGGAGTTTATAGATTCCTCAAAGTCAGTGGTGTTAAAAAAAAAAATTCAACAGAGTAAATTTAGGGATATAATTGGCTTTATTAAGCAATTCGAGAATTGGGCAGCATCTCATCTAGCAACTAAAAGGAATTGTATGAAATGAAAGACTTTTATAGACAGAAAGAGGGTGGGACTAAGAAGTTAAGAGTGGATTATTTCAGGCAAAAGCACTCTCCTTTAGGGGAAGGCAGGGGTCTTATCAGTCAGATTACCTCACTAGGGTAGGTTTAAAGTTCCACAGCTGAGAGAGGCTGAAACTGCAATTAGGTAACATTAAATCTAAGTTCAGTATCATGGGCTTTTAGCACAAGTGATGCCATTTTGGGACTGTGTTTTTCTCCTTAACAGTGGTTCTCAACGATAGTTGCCTTAGAAACTGCAGCTGCTCAATAGCCATGTGTGTTGCTGCAGATTCGCAGTTCTGAGCTAAGGAGTATGAGACTTGAGACTCGGGCAGTTGGAAGAAAATGTGGGGAGCCGAAGGCAACTGCGACATGGCTCTTTATTCCAACAAAGGCACAGCCCGTCTCGCAGGGCGGCTGGGTTATCCAGCAAGGGCTCGGCACCCCCTCGCATGGCAGTGGCACCTTTTATACACAGGTTAAACAATAATGGCACACTGCCAGGTAATGGGAGCCTGCACAGGCTTCCTGGGCACATGGTTACTCAAGGGGAGAGGTGCTGAGTTTCTTCCCTTGGAAGTTAGTGAGAGGGAACCTAACTATGGTTATCTTTCTTTCTCTGTACACCATGTCCACCAGAAAACACTCTTAGCAGCTGTATTTATAATAGCCAAACATTAAAAACAACTTAGATGTCCATCAACTGATAAATGGATAAACAAATTGTGGTATATCTATACAATGGAATTCCACTCAGCAACAAAAAAGTAAGAAACAGACTGATGCCTATGACATGGATTCTCACAGACTTAATGAAGCAGGTAGCCAGACACAAACAAATACATACTGTGATGACATCAGTCAGAACTGTGTGTTCCTGGAAGTGGGAGTGGGCATTGACTGGAAAGGGAGACTTCTGGGGCATTGGTCATGTTCTGTCTCTACATCTGGATTAACGTGGATTTACACACACACATAAAAATACACTGAGTTGTAACCTTATGAGTTGTGTACTTTTACTGGCTATATATTACACATCAAGAAAAATGAAAAAGCAAAATATCTGCCCCACCCCCCTACCCCCAGTATCTGACTTAAGGGATCTGGGGTGTGGCTTGGATGAATGGATTTTTAAAAGCCACCCAAGGGATTGGGCAGCAGGGATGTGACCAAACCCCAGGAGAGCTGGATCCCCTCCTCTCACTACTCCTGTTCTAGGCTCTGGCTCCCTACCCCTGACTTTGGTTCCTACAAGAAGACCTATTGCAGAGGGGAAGCCTAAGGCAGTGGGGAAGCCTGAAGGCTCTGCAGTCAGAATCCAGATCCATCATTTCTTACCTCTGTGACCTTGGGAAAGACACATCTATTTCTCTAAACCTCAGTTTTTGTTTTGTTTTGTGTATGTGTGTGTGTGTGTGTCACATGGCAGGTGATATACCTATACTTCATGCACAGTATAAAGTGGGAGTGGTAAAATTGGGTTGGTGTTTATAAAGGTAATCTTTTTAAAATATACATCTGATCCTGTCACTACTGCTTGAAATCTTTTTGTGGCTTTTTACTGCACTTTGAATAAAATTCTAACTCCTTCCTGAGGTACTGTGCCTGTCCAGGTTCACCTTGTTAACCATGTCCTAGCCACGCTGTCTGCCTTTCTGTTCAAGCCCTCCCCTGCAATAAAGCCTTTCTCAGGAATTGTCCCTCTAGCCTGTTCTCAGCCCAAGCTTGACTCTTCTATAGGTTTCAGCTGAAATGTTACCTTCGCACTCCCCACTACTCTGTCACCACACCCTGATCATTTTCTTCACAGCTTGCAGCACATAAGAGAGGTATTTGTTGCTTGGTGTGGGAACCACGTGTGTTCCTGCCCCCACTCTTGCCCCACCACCTGGCCCAGTGCCAGGTGCTCAGTGCCTAACAGCTGAATGGAATTCAGCAAACCCAAGAATGCACTGTCATCCGAGAAGTCTTTCATAGTTGTCAGAGGGTATTATTCTTCATCCTCCTTCCTTACTCAGTAACCTCTATTCTGCTCTCCTGAAACATTTATTCCTGAAACATTTATTAAGTATACCTAACATGTGTGAGACGTTGTGCTAACTGCTGGAGAGGATACTAAGAGAGAAGAAATTCATGGTCCCTGACCATAAGGCCGCTCCATCCAGATATGGAGGTAACCACAGGAACACCACCCTAGAGTGAGCTGGGAAGTGCCACAGAGTCCCTCCTAATTCTCCTCTCACTCCACACCCTCTCCGGGTGATCTCAGATCCTCAAAGGGTCTTAGATAATTCTCTTACCTAATTTAACTTAGTTCTCTCCCACAGGACAAATTCTGAGCTCTTTATCTAAAATTATCCTGGGTATTTTCACCAGTGTGTCTCATAGGTACGATTGCCACAAAATCTAAAACTGAATTTATCTCTCATGAACAATGTAGTGTCATTTCAGATAAATAGAAGCATAGCTTATTGAGGAAATGATGTTGAGATACCGCTAAACCTTCAGAGAGAAACAATTATATCAGAAAACATTCCAGGAGGATAAAAGATTTAAACACAAAAAATTAAGTCACATAAAGACTGAGTATTTTTGTAAGTGAACTGGGGAGTCATTGGAGGATTTTAAGCTGGGGAGTGACATGGTCTGATGTTACAGCAGGACCACTCTAGCTACTGAAAGGTAAGAGACCTGGAAGACTATTGGGCAGATTGCATTCCAGTGTTGCTGCTGGGAAGTGAGCAGTCATACCTTCCTTTTCCCGTTGACTG
Source organism: Pteropus medius (assembly GCF_902729225.1). Classification (NCBI taxonomy): domain Eukaryota; kingdom Metazoa; phylum Chordata; class Mammalia; order Chiroptera; family Pteropodidae; genus Pteropus; species Pteropus medius. Next base: position 5,266,322 of record NW_024354886.1, read on the forward strand.
CTTTTAAGATTTTCTCTTTGTCTTTGATGTTTTGCAACTTTATTATGCTATGTTTAGGGATGGATCTGTTTTTATTTTTCCAATTTGGGATTCGATGAGCACAATGAATCTGAAGTGTGCTGTCTTCCAATAATTCTGGAAAATATGGACAGTGTCTCTTTCCTAGAGTCTCTATTATTTCTTTATGAGACTTCATCTAGACATATATTAGAATTCTTCACACTTCTTATCCTTTCTTTCAAACATTCCCTCTCTTTTAATCTCTGAACTGCATTGTGAATGTTTTTTTAAACTTCTATCTTCCATTTAACTGATTTTTCTCTTTGTGTCAAATCTATTGTTTATTCTTTCTTTGTTTTAAATTTCAATCATTTTAGTTTTCACTTCTATAAGGTTTTTTTGTATTTTTTTCAAATCTGCTTGACCAGTCTTTTATTATTGTTATTGTTATTATTTTTTATGTTCTTTCTTCTCCTGCTCAATGAGCATATGTTACTTGCATAACAAGAAGTTAAATTATCGGTGAAAAATAAAGAAGTAGCGTGTTTCTAATGGGCCTGCCCAAGCGTAAAAATGACCATTTACTGACAAAGCACAAAGGCTCAGAAGCTCCCACCTGCAGTTCCCATGTGCCCGTGTCCACAGTCAGAGTTCGCGGTCGCCGGGAGCCGCCAGTCTTTCAGGCACTGCCAAGGCCAGCCCAGGTAGTGCGCGGGCCCTGACGGGGGGCGGGGCACGCCAGCCCGGAAGAGACGCCGCGCCGCGCATGCCCCTTCCTTTCTAGCTCCGGCCCCGGACGCTGCAGCTGTCGCGGTGAGTTCCTCTGGAGTACGAGTTCCATCGCCCCCCATCCTGGCCCTCTCGCCTTCGTAGTCGCTGCGTTTCCCCGGAGTCGGGGCGGGAGGGCCCCTCTCCTGCTGCCCGCACGCCCATTTTTGAGCAGTGAGAGGGGTCGGGGGCGCACTTTGGAGGATGGTTGTTGAAGATTGGCGTCCCGATGGCGGAGGAGGGGAGAATGAAGCCCTTGCGCGGCGGAATTATCTACAGAGGCTAGGGAAACTGCACTCCGTTTGCACGCTTTTCCTTTGGAGAAGGACCCCCTAACCCCTGGCTGTCTTCTTGCTTGGCCCTGGAGCTCTACTTTGGGGAAAGAGTGTTAAGTAAGAGATGACGGCGTGAAGGCCTTAGCCCTTTGGGTTAGGGTCGGCCTGTCATGAATCAAAGACTTTTCCTCTGTGTTTAACCTGTGTACCTGAAAGTACAGATGCGCCCGTTTCGCACTTACGTACAGTTGCTAATACAGGGTCTGCGCCCCCCATTATACCTTTGTGGTTTGGAGCGAATACGTACCTCTCTCCCGTTTTGTTTTAATGCCTTGGCAACTTATCATCTGAAGTGTTTTTCGGGTCTGGAGTAGGGAGCTGAAAACTGGTGGGTTTCACTTCTGCAGAGTTTGAATTCCTTCTTCCTGCAAGTTTCTTGTGTGTTTTTTGTGTTTGAGATTTCAGCCCATTGGACAGTGATTTTGGGTGGTCGTTTTGGGGGCATGAACTTGGTTACTGGGCCCTGGCCACAGTGCTCAGAAGTGCTCTTGCTGAATGCTTCCTTATAGATGTTGATGCCCAAGAAGAACCGGATTGCCATTTATGAACTCCTTTTCAAGGAGGGAGTGATGGTGGCCAAGAAGGATGTTCACATGCCTAAACACCCGGAGCTGGCAGACAAGAATGTGCCTAATCTTCACGTCATGAAGGCCATGCAGGTAGCCGGGGGGCTGCTGGAGTGGGGTGCAGATGGAGGGATTTTCCTCTAATGTTCAAGGGAGATTCCAGGAAGAGGTCAGGAGAGCCAGAGCTGCTTGCTGCCTTGAAGGGCTGTGAGGTAGATACACTGAAAACTTGCCTGCTAGCAGTTAGCTTCCCCCTGCACCATGTTGCCAGCTTCAAGCCTCTAGTTAAGTCTTAACAGCAGTTTTCTGTCTTACAGTCTCTAAAATCACGAGGTTATGTGAAAGAACAGTTTGCCTGGAGACATTTCTACTGGTACCTTACCAACGAGGGTATCCAGTATCTCCGTGATTACCTCCACCTGCCCCCCGAGATTGTGCCTGCCACTTTGCGCCGCAGCCGGCCTGAGACCGGCAGGCCAAGGCCCAAAGGTATGGTGCCCAAATAAATACTTCCAAGAGCCTTCTGCAGTTGCTCTTTCTTGGGGGAGGGGTATATGTAAAACGATGGGGTTTTTGTGCATGGAATGGAAGGTGGCAGCCTTAGAGGAACTCTGGCGTGTAAGACCTTGGGTCAAGTCCTGGAACCTTTGTCTCCTGGCATGGGACTTGGAATGGAACACAAGTCTTCAGGCTAACCTGGGAGATGGCAGCATTAAACACAGAATATTAGTCTGTGGCCTGACACATGTGGTAGAGCATTGAATAACTTTTCCAGGAGATGAGGGTGTGCTTATCCCCAAGAAGTCCAGAGCAAAGCTGTTTGCCACATGTGAAGGAAATTAAATTTAATAGGGTTTCTTGGCAATGGGAACAATAATAATCTAAAGTCAAATATGGGAGAAGAGAGATGTATATGTAATTGTGGTGTGAAAGGATATGCTTCTGTGGGGAAGGATTATCAGTTGACTCGAGATCATTGCTAGTTTGCAGTTGCATTTTTGTCAAGGTCATGGTTTCCTTTTCTTTAGGTTCAAAAAAAATTTGTCATAGGAATTTTGTAGGAGGAGCAGTTTGTGGGCTTAGATGATGAGATGCAAGTATCTTATACACAGATGATCATCACACTGTCCAGGTTCCCCTAGAGAGAGACTTCATGGAGCTCATAAGTCTGTTTTTTATGAAAGCTCCCTAGGAGATTCTGGTGATTAAGCGAGGTTATGTATCTTTAGAGGGAGGAAAATGCTACTGTCTTTGCCCCCATAGATTCTGATTTAGTTGGTCTGTGTGGGACCTGGCATTTATTTTAGCCACTTTAGGTTCAATCTTATTCCTTCTAACTAAAAAAAGTTCATATTCTAACTATATGGACTCTGGGTATAGTCCAAGGAAACTGGGTAGAGAGAATATTATTTTAAACTTATAGTGTTTTTGAGGTAGCTTTTAAAATCCGTCTTAATATATGTTCTGCAGCCTGAAAGAGGTATGTGGAGAAGCCATGGGGAGGACGGAAGGATTCTTGGTGGCCTCTATGTTTATATGCCTACCATTGGAGGTAGGGCTTTCAGCTTATGATGCCTCCTTTTATTCGCAGAGGAAGTTTGCCACTTCAGAAATGGGTCAAGTGATTGGAAAATGTACAGTTATGTTGAGAAGTAGAATAGAAAAAAGCAACCTATTTGCAGATATGTGGAATTTTAATTAAGATATGAGTTTTCCATGGCCTTTGTGGAACCAAAATAAATGACAAGTTTCTAGCTGGCAGTTCTGAGTGTAAAAATTCTGTCCCTATTAACTCGTTAAAACTTTGTTGTCTGGTGAGACCAGGAGAGTGATTCCAATTTTCTTGGCCTGAAGGGAGCAGAGTTCCATGATGCCCTGTGTTCACAGTGTGGTTTACTTTGCATAGGTCTGGAGGGTGAGCGACCTGCGAGGCTCACACGAGGGGAAGCTGACAGAGATACCTACAGACGGAGTGCTGTGCCCCGTGAGTAACACATCATCTGTATCTAGGGTGTTGGGTTAGAATTTCTGGATTCTCTATCAGCCCTGGCTGGGACTGAACCCTGGAAGGTGCCAAGGGAAAGATCCTTGGTTTTAATCCCCAGATCATCTCCAGCTGAAGTCTTTTGTGCTTACTTTATGCAAAGATATGATGGATGGGGATTAGGAGGAATGCCTTCTGAGCTGGGGACACAGAAGACTTTAGTTGAAGACCTTTAACTAGAGCAAAACTGAAAACTTTTAAAGAAAGCAACATATGCTTTTGTGGCCCACTCCAATTACCTTAGTTTTCTTACTTCAAAAATAGTGTAAAATTTTGTTTTTAAATAGCAAACATTTGCATTGACTTGGAACAACAGATGTTGCTTTATTAAATGTATATTGAGTGCCTGTGGTATGCCAGGCACTGGGGAGACAATAGTGTACACCACAGACAGAAGAACCTTCTCTCATTGAATATGCATTTTTAGTAATAGACAAACAAAAATAAGTATATAACATGTCCAGTGATGTGGGTGCTATGGGGCGGGGGTTGTTGTGATTTTCAGTAGGATATTCAGGGAAAGTTGAAAAAGTGAGATTTAAGCAAATTTGAAGGAAGCGAAGGGGAACCAGCCACTGGCTGTCTGGGGAAAGAATGTTTCAGGCAAGAGATCAACCATGGACAAAGATATGAAGATGGAGACGACACTGTAGTTTACTGGTCAAAAGGGAACAGGAATAGGCAGACAAGCCTGTGGGCTGAAATGGTCCAAAAGTAGACTGTGATTTGAACAAGGTTTACTGAAACCATACTTGCTGTTGACCCTGTTTGCCCACCCCCACAATATGAACCATAAAATTTCCTAGTGGCCACACTTAAAGCAAATGGAAATAGTTCACATGATTGTTAAGTTTTTTAACCTACATAAACATGAACGAGATATTTTGTATTCTTTTTTTTCCCTAATTTTGCATTCTCTTAAGTTTTGACATCTGATAACATTTTGTACACGTCTCAACATGGACTAGTAACTGCCATATAGGACATGATAGCACTTGGCTTTTGTATCTTCCTTGCTTTTCCATGGTCACGGTAAAGTTGCTTTTTGCTTTTGTGGGGTCCTTGTGTCCTTACCTTTTAGTTCTTCCTTCATTGAGCTCCCTTTGTAAGTTAGATGCTAATCTGAAGCTTGTAAGTAACTCAGTGGTGGAAGTGAGGGTACTCTGGGGCCATATAGGAAGGGCACATAGTCTAGACTTTGTGGTCAAGGCATCCATTTTGGAGGAGGCAATAGTTTGGTCTGTGGGTTTTGAAGGATGACTAAAGGAACGCTGCCCTAGGAGAGGGAGGGGACAGAAGAGGCTCAAAAGGTGTTTCTCTTTTCTTGTACTTCATGGGGTATATATGCTGACTTGGTTTTTCCCACAAGATTGAGTTGGGTGATTTATCTGCAGTGGATCAGATCACATGATGCATTGGTGTTTCTCATTCCAGCTGGTGCCGACAAGAAAGCCGAGGCCGGAGCTGGGTCAGCAACTGAATTCCAGTTTGTGAGTATTCCCCTGTTGAGTATTCCCCTGTTCACTTTCCATGAGCAGTCACTGTTCTGGCCTCAGCCTTGTGGGGTCTGCAAATTGTAGGGATGTAGTATAATGTGGTGGATCCCTCCCCTCATTTTTTCCTCCCAAAACCACAAATTCCAAATAAGTTTTAACATTAGGACACAATATACAAACTTTTGTAAATATGTAAGTTACTGAAATGAGTCTCACAAATCAATACTAAATGTAGCATAGTGGTGTTTTCTATTTCATTAGTAATATTTGAGAACCTGTCACCAGAGATTTACTGGGCTCTAGAACCAAGATGGTCCGGAATCAAATCATCTTCCTTCAGAAGGTGTGATCTTGGGCAGGTTCTCCCCTGTGCTCCTGTTTGCTCACCTATAAAATAGAGGTGATGATTGTAGCTATTTTAAGGCAATTGTGAGATTAGTTAATCCAGGTAAAGTGCTTGCATGGGGCCTAGTGTATCACTGTTGGGACAGCAGCTGTCCTGTGGCAGGTCTACATAGCACAGCGAAGAGGAGGTGTGTATAGCAGACACAAGATCGTGTCCTGTGCTAGCTACATGCTTCCATGTGTGTGTATGAGCATACTCTTGAGTAGTTATCCATATTCCTGTTTTACAAATGAGGAAACAGGCCTGGGAGGTGAATGTGGTTCTCCAGCCAATAAGGCAAGGCTAGGATTTATGGCCTCCACTCAGACGGGGGACCTCATCAGTGATAGGCTTGCTACCCAGCTTACTGCAAATGCTGATGTCATATGCTTTCTCTTGCAGAGAGGCGGATTTGGTCGTGGACGTGGTCAACCACCTCAGTAAAGTTGGAGGGAGTATTTTGTGTTGAATAAACTTGTGGTCAGAAAAATAATCTTGTGTGCCCCTGTTTTGTTTTGTATTATATAGCCTGAACAGGAATAGTTTAAGGGTCAGAATGTTAATGGGGCAAGACTGAATTGGTTTGGGGAGTTGTCTTATCCAGGGTGACATCATTTGTTGCTTTTAGAACTGTAGTACTTGGCTTTGGCATGGGTTCTCTTTGTTGTAGCAGATGTCTCCCTGCAGAGTCATGTCCAGCGTGGTTACCATTCTGGGAGGTGGTTGGAAAGCTGGGCATCTTTACCAGACCAACCATGCTAACTCAGCTCTGTGTGACGGGAAAGTGGCTATTTTATTGGTCTTGGAACCGAGATTCTGTGTCTGCTATTTGGGAATATCTGAGAAGTGCTGAGGAGGTAGGATGTAAGAAAAAGCCAGAGTAATACTGTTCTAAAATTCTTACAGACTAACATGGGGAAGAAACTACAGGGTGACCTTAGGTCAACAGTTTTACTAATCTCAACCTTCGAAGCTCAGGGTTTATAAAAATCAAAGAAACAAGTGTACAGAAACATCTGAGGGGCTATTCAGCTATCTGAAGACTTCTAGGATTTTTGTCCTTACATAATCAGAATAAAAATTGGAGTTCTTAATATCTCATGGCTCTTTGCAAAGAAAATGCATTGTTCACTTTTCCTAGAGCCTTTGTGAGTGGTGACAGAATATGACATCAGTAAATAGAGCAGTGTGTTGAGCATTTTCCCTAGATGGAGCCAAGTGGGTTACAGGTACCAGAGGAAGGTTTGATGGGGTCGTTTATATGGTCCTGTACTAAAAACACCATGTACCTGGCACAGTGTCGGGAAGGGACATTGAAAGTGCAGTCCAATGAGTTCAGGCACAAGCTTCCTGATAAGTGCTGGGTGAGATGCTGACTGGCTTGCAGAGCAAACCATGACTGTATATGGTTGCAATAAATATATGCTTCCTAAGCAAGGGTCAAAGTTTTTGAGGTAGCTCTGGGCCGGCTGGCAAGACCGGTGGCTAACAGAAGTGGATCTAAAGGGGTGTGGGAACTTGATTATATTTGTGGGGTACTGTGGGCCAAGCATTGTATGGAGATGGACATTATTAGCCAAGTGAGATAAAAATCCTACACAGGTGGTTTTGCTATGGTAGCCACCTATTTCAGTCTTGATAGGCACGTGTAATTTAGACCACAAGGTGGCAGCCAACAGCAACTCCAACTGTGCACTTAAAACTTCATTCTAGGAGGCGTGCTTTGGAATCTGAGCCACCAATAAGTAGAAGCTTGCTTTGGCAGAAAGAGGTAGTGTTTGAGGAAGCTATTTCAGTGCTGCCTTGCCAAAGGTTTCTTTTTATCCAATTTTTCTGCTGGCTCAAGTGATGTCAAGTGGTTTGCCTGTGTTCACACGCCTTGTGATTGTTTAACCTGGATTTCACTGTGAAATGTTAGTAGCTCCTGGCCTTTCTGTTTTTTATCCAGGCCAGGGAGCAAGAAGATGGGTTTTCTACATAGCCTTGGTGGTATTCTGGTGCTGAAACCACTTTTTCAATTAGGGCTTTTTGCCAACCCTTTACCTCATGATTTCAATTTATTCTAGAATGTATTCTCCAAGATCACCCATGGACTGGGAAAACCTGAAGAATCTACAAGAGGCAGAGCCTGTGGATAAAAACATGCAGATGGTGGTGGTTCTTGCTGCCTGCCAGTCCCCTCCCCTTGTCTTGGTAGATTGGTCCCTGCCAATCAATAATCAGGGATCAGTGCCAATAAGTGCCCTGGGAAACAAGCCTGGAAATTTGCCTTCAAGAACCTCACAGTCTAGTTAAGAAAACAACCAAAGGTAAACGTTGAATCGATAATGCCAAATGCTATGTTAGTGGTAAATCATTATGTCCAGGTTGAATTCTAAAGAAGGGTAGGGCAGGGGTGATGAAGGCTTAAGTGACCCAGAGGTGGTTTTGTGGAACAGAGGACAAGTCAGGGCATCCTAGAGGTTTTATTGGAAAAGAAAAATGCTAGATGGTGTTGGGTTATGAAACATCAGAAATTAAGGGGTTTTTTTTTGAATAAAGCTAGGGAAAAAATGTTTGCTATTAAAAGTGCCTGAGAAGGTCTCTTGGGTGGGTGGATTATGAGGGGCAGGGAGAGGCCCACCTGGGCACCTGCATGGGCACATAGCTGGACAAAAGTTTTGGGGAAATTTTGGCCCATAGCTCACCAGCTAATCCCCACCACCACTACTATCTCCAAAAGAATTTTAAAGGGATTTTGGAAGCTGACAGCTGAATTTTCCTAATTTAACAAACTTCCCAGTATGGACACAAATCCCCTTTTCCCTGAAAAATAGAGTCTCCTTACAGGCAGTACCAATAGCAGCTTTAGGTCTCTGTGACTCTTGAAGCCCTACTTCTGATTTGATTAATTTAGTAGATTTTAAGAAGCAGCTACATGTATGACTATGTTAGATGCTGAGAGACAAAGATGATTTTGAAAAGGATACATCCTCTATCCCTGAAGATATAGGGGCCCACTGGAACACTCCCTACATGAGTGCCTGGCATGGGCTTCCAGCAGGGCAGTGTGGGCCCACTGTGGCTAGGAATTACCCATTCCTACCTTTGTCTCGAAAAGCTAGTCCTGCTAAGTGAGAACTAAAAGGCAGGCCCGCCTGTGCCGAAACTGTTCAAAGTTTAGGAATGCAGCCAGTAGTAACCCCATAGCATTGGGGTTCCTGGGCTCCTACCACATCTGCTTTAATGCTGAACCCTTAGAATGGATTTATCGATTCTTTTACTTCTTAGACCTGGGAGAAAGGAGTCTTGCTGATAGCACTAATTAGGACAATTATTTCAAAGCCCATGGTTGAAGGAGACCCTGGTTTAACCACTCTGTTGTGGGACAAAGTTTGGCGAAGTTTCCAATGAGCATAAAGCACTCTTGGCTCTCAGAGGCAGCATCAGTTACTTTAGGTGAGAAATGGGCTTTTTGGGTAGGCCTTCAGCACAAGGACTTGGTCTTAGGATGCTGTAGCAGGAAGCTGGTGGTCTATAGGCAAGTAAGTGACTAGGCTTGGAGTCCGGGCAGAAGTGTAATGGATCCTCTGGCCTCAACCCTTCACTCAGTCTTGTCTCGTACTGTCATTAATTTCTCCAGAACAAATGCAGTCCTTAAGAGGTCCCCTGCCTCTAGCTTTGCCTCACTTCCAACCACTCTCCACACCATGGCTGAGGTTATGTTTCACAAATGCAAATATGAACGAGATATTCCTCAGCTTAAAGTCAGAAGCTTCATATTGCCTTCTAAAGACTTCTAGAATCTAAACAAATGCCAAACTCCTTTTGTGGCCTAACAGGTTCATCAGAACTTCGTATCTGCCTACCAAAACAAGGCTGCAAATTCCAGAATCCAGCTAAACTGGCTCATGCTCTTTCTCAGCTTCAGGCTTTTTTTCATGCAGCATTCCTTTTACAGAGCAACTGTCCCACCCCCACCTACGTGGGGCTTGTATTCATTCTTCATTATTCAGATTAAATATCACCACTAAGAAGCCTTTCCTGACAAAACCACCCCTACTTCAGAGTCAGGTTAATTGCTCCCGTCAATGCTCACAGTGTCTGTTAGCTCTGTAGGCTGTATTGGAAGTGCATGGACACTTGTCCACTTTCTGTCACTGAGCCTCACTCTGGGGACCTAGCTTAGTGCTTCACATGTAGTAGCTTCTTTGTAATTGTTAGCTGCATGAATAGTGTCCCATCAGGAGTTGTCTCTGAGATGCTTTCTGTCCCCTTCTATGGAAAAAACACGTGTTAAAAAAAAATCTCTGCAGGCCTAAATTGGGAAAGCAAAAGTGACTGAGATACGTGCTTGCTGTGGAGGTTCTGCCAGAACTAAGGAAGGCAGACCTAGAAATAAACACTAAGTGGTAGGTGGCCTAGTGGCTATAGTCGAGTTTTATTGGTGGCTTGTGGGAAGAGGGACCAAATATTATCCAGAGGAAGGCCTCCCATCGTGGGTCACTGTGACCATCTGAACTTAATCTTAACAGTTTGGACTAAAACAGCATGAAGCAATAAAGGTGGCTGATCCAGGAGTTTGTATTATTTTTATTCTTTTATTTGTTTTCTCAGCTTTATTGAGGTATAATTGACATACTATAAAGTGCATATATTTAGCATGTACAATAGGATAAATTTTGACATGTATACATCTGTGAAATCAAGATAATGATATCCATCACACCAAAAGTTTCCTTCTTTGCTTGTAATCCATCACTTCACCCCCACCACCAGGCAAAAACAATGATCTGCCTTCTGTCAGTATGGATTAGTTTGTACTTTCTAGAGTTTTATAAAAATGGAATTATACAGTATGTACTCTTTATATCCTTGCTTCTTCATTTTGAGCATCATCATTTTTAGATTCATCAGTGTTGTTGCATGTATCAGGTGTTCCTTTTGATTGCTGAGTAGTATTCCACATTTTCACTCATTTACCTATTGGTGGGCTTTTGTGTTGTTTCCAGTTTTTGACTATTGTGACTAATGCTCCTATGAACATTCTTGTATGAGTTTTTGTGCTGGCATATATCTTCATTTCTCTTGGGTATATACCTAGGAATGGAGTTGCTGGGTCATATGGTTAACATTTTGAGGAACTGCCAAACTTTTTTCTAAGGTGGCTGTATCATTTTACATTTCCCACCAGCAGTGCATGAGTTTCAGTTGCTTCTCATCTTCACCAGTGGTCTCTTCAGTCTTTATTTTAGCCACCCTAATTGGTACAAAGAGTTTAGATTTTATCCTTTGGGTGATAGCCGATTAACAATATAGAGATGAGGCCTGACATGACTAGTAGTCTGGCTGCTTGGCAAATACTTGAACACCCACTGCAGGAAATAGTTAACTTGAATTTGGGTCCGTGCAGTGACCATACTGGGCACTGAGTGGTCATGGGTAAACCAGTCAATAGTGACCACAGTACACATTCAGCCTGCTGACGGGAAAGGGAGGGGGAGAAATCCATCATTTGATTGCTCAGTTTTAGAAAGGGAAACTAGGACAGAATGAGGGCATTAAGGGAGAGAAATGAAAGGAATTGTTTAAAAAGTTAGAGCCCATAGAAAGCCTGGAGCCCCTTTCTATTTAAAAGTGCTTTATTGGAAGCCCGTGATAAATGCATGGCACAAATCCAAAAGAACAGCCTCTTGAAAAATAAGCCCTGCATGGTTTACTGACATATCAAAGAGGCCATTGTGAGGAAAAGGGCATCTTTAAAAATAAGTAAATAGTAAATGGGAGAGGATACCCAAGCTGAAGGAATAGGAGACCTTAAAACAGCAAAATTTGAGGAAGCTACGAATCAAATGACGTTAAAAAATTTAAAAAGCACTAGCAGAGATGTCAAAGTAAATATTTCTAGCTCAAGTGCATGGAAAGCAGGAGGTCAGTTTGAGAATCTAGGGGCATCAGTTCATTAATGTGCAAAAAGTGTACTGATGGGACGAACAGTCAACTCACTGACATCTTTGCCTCCATTACACAGATTTCCCTTTTCATTAAAATTAAAAAGAAAAACTTTATTATGGAAAATTTCAAACATATAAAATAAACATAAGAGTATAATAAATCACCATATACTCACCACCAAGCTTCAATAGTCATCAACATTATTACTCTTATTACTTCACTACCTACACCCACTCTCCTCTCACCTTTAACTTGATTATTTTTTTTACGTAAGATTTATAGAGCTATAATTTACATGCAGTAAAATTCATCCTTTTTAGGAATACAGTTCTGAGTTTTGATAAACAGATATAGTTGTGTAACCAACATCACAGAGAAGCTAAGAACCTTTCCATCACCCTAAAGATCTCCATGCTGCCCTCTGTGGTCAATACCCTGGTAACCACTGTTCTTGGTCTCTAGAATTTTGCCTTTTCCAGAATATTAGAAAATGGAACCATACAGTATGACCTCTTTTGTATCTGGTTCCTTTTGCTCAGCATATGTTTTGAGATTAATCTATGTTGTTGCATGTATCAGTTTTTTCCCTTTTATTGCTGAGTAGTAGTCCATTGTGTGGCTGTACTACAGTTTGTTTATTCATTTTGATTTTTTTATGCAGGCATTTTGGGTAAAATTGACATTGAAAAAATACACATCTTAACTCTACCCTTTGACGAATGGATACAACCATGTAACTCTCATATCCCCGAGAAAGAGAAAAGCAGCCCTTGACCTCCAGCAACTGGCCTGACCCTTACAGCTAGGCCTTAGCATGTTTGAAGTTGGCTTGGTGCTTACAGAGAGGCCTGTCATTCTCCTATTAAATGTTTGATGACATAAACAATGTCATCAAACATCAACATGTCACTTGGTGACTGATAAAATAGACAAAAAATCAAGACCACTTTATAATCTTGTCTAAACACAAACAAAAACAAGTTCACTGTGCAAACTACTACTAAAATATAAAACATCCGCCTCTCCAAGCCGATGTGTGACTGCTGCTTCCCTACCAGTTTTAACTTTAGTCATTATCATCCCTCCCTCCTTCTAACTAAGATTGTTTAAGATATTCGATCACAGAATTACCCTGCTTCCTGATAGTATCCAGTCCAGAGCAAAGCCCTGCTTCCCTAACACCTCCCCCAAATCACCTAACACGAACCCAAATCCTAAAATAAGTCATTCTTAACACCTTACTGAGACTCTATGCTTCACACTCTTTGCAATGTATTCTTCATTGCAAAGAGCAAAAAACTCAACCTTGTTCAACTGCAAGGTTTTTGACTGGAAGGCATTGACTCCCCTATCAAGATACAGCATATTTAGTTCTTCATAATATTCTTAGCTTTCATCCCAGTTAACCTACCCACTATAACAGATGGACATCTGTGTTGTTTGGCTACTGTGAATAAAGCTGCTCTGAACATTTTATACAAGTCTTTTTTTCATGACATTTTTGTCATTTTTCCTAGGTGTAATATATTGTTGCCGTAACAACTTCTTATAGACTTAGTGGTCTAAAACCTCACAAATTTATTATCTTACAGTTCTGATGGTTAGCAGTCCAAAATGGGTCAGCAGGGCTGCGTTGCCCTGGCAGCTTTGGGGAGAATCTGTTTTCTTGCCTTTTCTAGAAGCCACCTGCATTCTATGGCTCCTTTCTTCATCTTAAAGCCAGTGGGGTAGCATCTTTAAATCTCTCTCTCACCTTTACTTCTGTCATCATATTTCTTTCTCTGCTTCTGATCCTCTTTCCCTTATAAGGACCCTTCCAATTACATCGGGCCCACCCAGATCATACAGGATAGTAATATACTCATCTCGAGATCCTTAACTTACATCTTCAAAGACCCTTTCCCCGTGTAAGGTAATGTATTCCCAGGTTCTGGGGATTACAATGTGGATATCTTTGGGGGGCCATTATTCTGCTTACCATACTGAGTAAATACCCCCAATAGTGAGATTGCTTGGTTATTAGGTAGATATATATTTAACTTTATTAGACACTGCCAAACAGTTCTCCAAAGTGTTTGTACTATTTAATATTCTAAACAGCAGTGTATGAGAGTTCCAGTTACTCAGCATCCGCACCAACATTTGATGCTGTCAGTCTTTTTGAGTTGAGCCGTTCTAATAGAGATGTAGTGGTATCTCATTGTAGTTTTAATTTGCATTTCACTGATTACTAATGATATCGAGCACTTTTTCTTGTGCTTATTGGCCATTTGTATGTTTTTCTTTGTGAAGTATCTGTTCAGTTACATTGCCCAGTTTTAAATTGAGTTGTCTTTTTTATTTTTAAATGTCAAGAGTTATTTATGTATACTGGATATATCATTTATCATTAATACATTTTATGAATAATTCCTCATAGTCTATGGCTTGATTGTCCATTTTATTAAAGATATCTTAATGTGCAGTTTAAAAATTTTGATGAAGTCTAATTTATCATAATTTTCTTTTATTGTTACTGCTTTCTGGGTTCTGCTAAGAAATCACTGCCTATCCTTAGGTCCAAAAAAAAATGTTCTCCTGTGATTTCTTCTAAAAGCTTTACGGTTTTAACTTTTACATTTAGGTTTATGATCCATCTCAAATTAATTTTTGTGTATAGTGTAAGGTAGGTGTCAAGATTTATTATTTTTCATATGAATAAGAATATCTAGTTGTTCTAGCACTATTTGTTGAAATATTTTTCTTTCTCCATTGATTTACTTTGGCACTTTTGTTGAAAATCAGTTGATCTTACAAGTGTGTATTGATTCCTGAACCCTATTCTACATAATTCATATCTATCCTGAGATCAAAATCTCACAGTCTTGATTACTATGACTTTAAAGTGTTAAAGTTAGGTAAGTCTTATTTTTTTCTTTTTCAGGATTGTTTTGGCTATTCTTGGTCTTTTATATATCTGTGTAATTTTTAGAACCAGATTAGCAATTTCTAAGAAAAGCTTGCCATGATTATGATTAGGATGGCTTTGAATATAAATCAATTTGGGGAGATAATATCTCTCAATGTTTTATAATTATCACTTATTTCTTTACTATCCATCCATCCATTCATCCCTATATCCATCTACAAATTCTTTTGTTAAATTTCTTACTAAATATTCTTATGGTATTTTAAAGGGAATTGTTTAATTTTAACTTTATTTTCTAATTGTTTTCTGCTGAAATATTAAAATGATTCATTAGATTTTTTACTTAAAATATAATGAACATACATTACATTGGTCTTAGATATTCAGTTTAGTGAGTTTTGACAATTGCATATTCCTCTGTAACTATTGCCCAAAACAAGAGAAAAAACATTTTCATACCCCCAGATCGTTTTCTTCCAATTCCCTTTTCAGCCAATTCTTTCCCCAACCCTCTTACAACCACTATCATATTTCTATTACCACCCACAGATTAGTTTGGTCTGTATTTAGATTTTATATAAATGGATTCATATAGTATACACTTTTTTATGACAAGCTTTTTTCACTCAACGTTTTTGTGATTTATCTGTAGTTTTTTATTTTATTGTCGAGTAGTATTCCATTTTATTCCATTTATTCTACAAATAAACCACTGTTTGTCCATTTTCCCATTGACGTTTAGGCTACTTCCAGTTTGGGGGTATTATGAATAGGGCTGCCATAAATATTCCTGTGCAAGTTTTTTGTGAATGTTTGTCTTCACTTCTGTTGAGTAAATACCTAGGAGTAGAATTGCTGGGTCATAGATTGGGCTTATCTTTAACTTAATAAGAATTTTCCAAATAGTTCTTCAGAGTGGTTGTTTCATCGTACAACCAGTACACAACCATTGCATCACTTTCAGTTGCTCCACATCCTAGCCAACATTTACTGTTGTCTTTTTGATTTCACTCATTCTAGGGAGTGTGAAGTCATATCTCATTTTAGTTTTAATTTAGTTACATAATAACTGATAATCTTAAGCACTTTTTAATGTGCTTTTTGGGCATTTTTATGTCTTATTTTGTAGAGCATCTATTCAATTTATATTTTCCATTTTTTTAAATGGCTTTTTTTTATTGTTGATTTGTGTAAATTTTAAAATATATTTTGGATACCAATCACCTGTTATATATATATATGACAAATGTTTTCTAGGCTTCTCTATTTGTTTTCTTAATGGTATTTTTTGATGAACAGAGTATAACTTTGATGAAATCCATTCATCAAGTTTTTCCTTTTATTGTTTGTGCTTTTTGTGACCTCTAAAAAATTTTTGCCTACTCTAAGGTCATGAAGATATTCTCCTATATTTTCTTCTAGAAGATTTATGAGTCTTGGTTTTACATTTAGGTCTGTGATCCCCTCAGATTAATTTTTGTGTATGGAGTGATAATAGAGGCCAGGGTTCATTTTTAACCAACATTTTGTAAAAATACAGCCATTTATTGTAAAAATCAATAAAGAATTTTATAGTGAACACTTACATTTCCACCACCTAGATTCTAACATTAACATTTTACTACGCTACTTTATCACTTATTTCTTTACTATCCATCCATCCATTCATCCATATATCCATCTACCAATATACCTTATTTTTAAAATACATGTCCAAATAAATCGTAGACAGTAGTCTTCTACCCCCTAAATACTTCAGCATGGATATTATCAATTTATAGATCAATATTATTTATACACATGAAATACACAAATCTTAAGTATACTTTCACTGTTGTGACATGACCTGTGTAACCCAAACCTCTATTAAATTGTAGAATTTTACTATCATTCTAGAAAGTTCTCCATTCTTCTTCCCAGTTAACCCCATCCTCCATACTCATGAAGCAACCATCATTCTGCCCCCCACAATAGATTAGTTTTCCATGTTCTAGTACTTCATGTAATGGAATTATATAGCATGACTCTTTTGTTATAAGGCTTTTTCACTCAGCATAATGTTTTTGAGGTTCATCCATGTTAATATAAATGTATCAGTAGTGAGTTCCTTTGGATGGATGAATAATATTCTGTTGTATAAGCAATACTACAGTCTGTTTAGGGTCACCTGGGATGTTGACAATGTTATGAATGTTCTTATACAAGATTTTTGTGGACATATATTTTAAATTCCCTTGGGTAAACACTTAGAAGTGGAAATATTGGGTCATAGGATAGGTATATTTTTAACTTTTTGAGAAATTGTCAAGAAGTTTTCAAAAGTGGTTGTATCATTTTACATTTCCACCAACAATGTCTGAGAGTTACAGTCCACATTCTCCCAACATCTGATGTGGTCCATCTTTTACATTTCTCTATTTTAAAATTTAGCCATTCTGGTGTATTTCATGTGGTTTTAATTTGCATTTCCTTGATGAATAATGATATTGAACACTTTTTAAGGTGCTTATTGGCCATTCCTTATATTTTGTCTGTGAAGTAGCTGTTAAATATTTTGCTCAATTTTTTAAAAGTTGAACTAACTTTTAAAAAATTATTTAATTTTAAGATATTTGTAGATTTGGATGCAGTTGTAAGAAATAATACAGAGAGCTTTTGTATACCTTTTACCCAGTTTCTCCTAATGTTAACTTCTTGCAAAACTGCATCTTTTTTTTTTTCTTTTTAACACCTATAGCACTTGGTCTTCCTAGGTGGTCTTCCATCCAAGTACTAACCAGGGCCGACCCTGCTTAGCGAGATCAGACGGGATCAGGCTTGTTCAGAGTGGCATGGCCACAGATGCAAAACTGCATCTTGAAGATAAAGTCTTGCAAAACAGTATCACAACCAGGACACTGATATTGACACAGTCAAGATATAGAATATTTCATCACCACAAAGATCCCTCAAGTTGCCCTTTTATAGCCACCCCAATAGCCTCCTACCTCTGGCAACCACTAGTCTATACTCCATTTCTATAGTTTTATTTCACAAATGATATTAAATGGAATCATATAGTACATAAGCTGTTGGGATCAGTTTTTTTTTCGCACAGCATAGTTCTCAGAAGATCCATCCAGATTGTTTCATGTTTCAGTAGTTTGTTCCTTTCTCTTGCTGCATAGTATATTCCATAGTATGGATGCACTACAATTTATTTAACCATTCATTCATTGAAGGACATCTGGATTGTTGCCATGTTTATGGCAAAGATGCTATAAATATTTATGTACAGGTTTTTGAGTTAATGTAAATCTTCATTTCTCTGGGATAAATGCCCAGGAGTAGAGTTTCTCGGTTATATGGTTGTTGCATGTTTAGTTATTTGTTTTTTTTTTAAAACTGCCCATTTTTCAAACTGATTCTACTATATTACATTCCCACCAGCAATGTATGAGTAATCCAGTTTCTCTGCATCTTTGCCAGAATTTAATGTTAGTCCCTATTGTTTATTCTAGTCATTCTCATAGGTATGTAGTGAGATCTTGTGGTTTTAATTTGCATTTCCCTAATGGCTACTGATGTTGAACATTTTTTCGTATGCTTATTTGCCATTTGTATATCCTCTATGGTGAAATGTCTTTTGCTCATTTTCTAATTGGATGTTGTTTTATTTTTTTACTGTTGTGTTTTGAGAATTCTTTATTCTGGGCACTAGTTCTCTGTCAGCTATGTGGTTTGCAAATATTTTCTTCCATTCTGTAGCTTGTCTTTTCATCTTTTTAACAGGGTATTTCACAGAGCAAAGTATTTAAATTTTGATGTTTTCGTTAATACTAAGAAGTCTGCCTAGCACTAAGTCTGAAGGTTTTCCCATGTTTTTTCTAAAAGTTTAATAGTTTTATGTGTTACATTTAAATTTATGATCCACTTTAAGTTCATTTTTGTATGAAACTTAGATTGAAATCCATTTTTTTGCTTATGGCTGTCCAGTTGTTCTAGCATCATTTGTTGAAAAGGCTGTCTTTTCGTTTTTTTGTCTTTTTATTATTGACTTGTGGTAGTTCCTTATGTATCCTGTATACTAGTTCTTTGTCAGATGTGTGTTTTATCAATATTTTCTTCCCATGGATGGCTTATTAACTTTCTTAATAATTTCTTTTGATGAGTAGAAGGTTTTAGAGTTAATGAAATCAAATTTATCTATTTCCGTTTACAGTTATTGCTTTCTTAATCTTTCTGCCTTTTAAGTTGTGAAGATGTCTTATGTTTCCCACAAAAGTCTTTAGGGTTTTAATTTTTATGTTAATGTCTATGATCCATCTTGAATTAATCTGTGCATATGGTGTGAGGTAGGGGACATGGTTCATTTTTTTTCAGTGTGGACATTCATATATTCCAGCACCATTTGTTAAAAATCTGTCCTTTTTCCTTTAGATTACTCCAGTATCTTTGTTGAAAATCAAATAATCATAAAAGTATTGAGTTTATTTCTGGGTTCTCTATCCTCTTCCATTGATCTGTTAATTTGTGTGTACACCATTATTCTACTGTCCTAATTACTGTCACTTTATATTAAGTATTGAAATTAGGTAACCTAAATTCTCCAATTCTGTTCTTTTTAAAGATTTTTTGGCTATTCTATATCTTCTCATTTCCATATATGTATTAGAATCGCTATGCCTACTTCTTCCAAATAATTTGATGGTATTTTTATAGGAATTGTATTGAATCTATATATCAATTTAGGTAGAATAGATTCATTTCAATACTGAGTTTCCTTCTCTGTAACCATGGTATATCTCTTCATTTATTTAGATTGTCCTTTATCTCTCTGCAATATAGTTTTCAGTTTATAGATCATACACAATTTTCGTTATGTTTCTCTTGCAATGTTGACATTTTTTGATGCATTGCAAATGGTAACTTATTTATGAGAGGTATGATAGGCCTCCTAGTATTCATGCCTTTGTGTAATCCCCTCCCACACTGAGTCAGGCTGACTTATATGATCAATCGAAAGCTGTGGAACTGATAAAGTGTGACTTCCAAGGCTCGGTCATAAAAGGCATTTAGTCTTGGAATCTTGTATCATTCCTTCTGGGAGGAATCCAGCCACCTTATCACGAGGATGCTCAAGTATCCCTATAGAGAAGTCCACATGGACAGGTATTGAGCTTTCTTCCAAGTGTCAGCCACATGAGGGAGCCACCTTCGCCTGGATTCTCCAGCTCCAGTCAAGCCTTCAGATGAGTACAGCCCCAGTCAACACCTGACTGCAACCTTATGAGAGACACCAAACCAGACAGCCAAGCCACTCCAGGATTCTTAACCCTTAGAAACCATGAGAAGTAATAAATAATTTATGTTCTTAAGCCACTAAGTTTTGGGGAGATTTGTTGTGCAGCAATAGGTAGCTAATGCAGAAGCAAAGACCAGAAACAAAAGGCGCTCCTGGGGAACTCGAGGGGATGGACAATGTAGTCCTGGGGAGATGGGGAGACTGAGAGGCATATTAAGGGAGCAGGGTTGAGTAAGGAACCTATGAAAACCAATTTTCTGTATTTTATTTGTCATTTTATCCAGGATCAGCCCTAAAATGTTACTACAGATGCTCTCTGAAATGTGGGATTGGGGAATGCTGTGTGATCTTCATTCAGAAGAGATTTTAGGTGTGTCATAATGGGAGTGTTTCTATAGATAAGTAAGTCTCATTCTATACTGGGTAGGCGATTGAGCTCTATACTGAAGATCAGGTTCTGGAAGGGCAATAGCTGTTCTTTCGTTAACAAACTTTTTTTGAGATGTGTTCTATGTCAGGCCCCAGGATAACTGCTGAGTAAAATAAGCAAGGATAAATGAGACAGAGACCTTGCCTTCAAGAACTCTGAAACATGAGGAAGAGAAAAAGTGGCACAGAAGATAGAGGCTCTATTCATCCCTCTTACGACCAAGTCAAAATTGTGATAGAAACAAGAAGCAAACAGCAAGGGAAATCACCTGGGATCTAGATGAGCAAGCTCTATGAGTAGGGAGAGAATTAAAAAATTGCCCTGCAACAGGAGGAGATAGGACGGGGCAAGGATGCGAGGCTGTCCAGTCCCCAGCGGCTGAGTGGGACAGAGGCTCTAGCAGCAGCAGCAGCAGCAGCTGCAGATGCCTCTTAAAGGAGCCGTGACTGTGAACGGACTTTTGCGATGACAGACCTGCTCGCTCTGAGCAGCAGCAGCCAGTTGGCTGCACAAGGGGCACCAGGGACTTACAGGGGGACACTGAGTTGTCACAGTGAGGGCCGGAGGTGAGACTTGCTCTGCACAGAAGGGCTGGTGATATCCATTGTTCTTCTGTTGAGCTCTTCCCCACTCCCAGTGTGCAGACACAGCACTGCCGTAGCTGAGATGTCATCAAACTGGATAATAGAGGTTGCTTGCCCAGAGGATTCCCTGAAACTCCACCTCCCCCAACTCGTGGCCCCACACAAGCCACATCCAAATGTATCCTCCGTGAGTCAGGTGCCCCTTGCCGAGCAGCGCCTAGACTCACTGGTGGCAGCTGACCTCAGTTTCTGGCGTGGCCTTTTGAGGCAACTATAAGCACAGCATCTGTGGATTGCTTGCTGAATCTTAACAGGTGGCCCTGGAGGGGCACAGGCTGGGGCTAAACTTGGCCTGCAGCTGAACCCCTCTGAGGACTTTGCCACTGGACACCTACTTCACAAAGCTGCACTAATAAGAACACAAGACTTAAGAGTTTTGCTTAGTACATAGAAACAGACATGGAAAGGCAGCCAAAATGGGAAGATAAAGAAGCAGAAACCATATGACAGAACAGAACAGAGATCCAGGAATAATGGAGTCAAGCAATCTCACAGATACAGAGTTCAAAATGCTGGTTATAAAGATGCTCAATGAATTTAAGGGAAGAGTAGATGAACTCAGTGAGAACTTTAACAAAGAGATAAAATTTAAAAACGGAAGTGGAAATTATAAAAGGGAACCAGTCAAAAATGAAGAACACATTATCTGAGATGAAAAATATATTAATTAAATGGAATAAAGAGAGTGAATAAAGAAGAGGATCAAATGACCTATATAGAGGATGGAGAAACCAAGGACACTCAGAATGGCAAGAAAAAAGAAGCCAAAACTATAATAATTTAATGAGTCTATGGGACACTATTAAATGTAAAAATATCTGTCATAAGGGTATCTGAAGGAAAACAAGAAGTTGAAGAGCTATTTAAAGAAATAATGGAGAACTTCCCTAACCTGGTGAAGGAAATAGACATACAACCCCAGGAAGCTCAGAGAGTCCCAAAAAAGATGAACCCAAAGGGCCCACACCAAGATACATTGTACTTAAAATGCCAAAGGTGAAATACAAAGAAAGAACATTAAAAGCAGCAAGAGAAAAGCAGTTACCTACAAGGGAGCACCCATAAGACTGGCAGCTGATTTCTCAAAAGAAACTATGTAGGACAGAAGGGCTTGGCAAAATATTTGATGTGATGAAAACCCAGGATCTACGACCAAGAATACTTTATCCAGCAAAGCTATCATTTAGAGTTGAAGAGCTCAGACAAAAAAAAAGCTAAAGGAATTTATCACCACCAAGCCAGTATTACAGGAAATGTTAGAGAGACTTCTTTAAGAAAGAATATATATCAAAAACAGGAATAAAAAATGGTAATAACTACATTCCTATTAACAAGTACCTCAAATGGAAAAGAATGAAGCGCTCCAACCAAAAGATAGAGTAGCTGAATGGATAAGAAAACAAGACCCCTACACATGCCACCTACAAGATTAATCACTTCAGATTAAAAGACACACAGACTAAAAGGAAGGAGATGTAAAAAGATATTGCCTTGATGGACATAGAGGGTATTGTGCTGAATGAAATGGGAAGGATGGAGAAAGACAAATATTGCGTGATTTCATGTACATGTGGAATCTAAAGAACAAACTAAACAACAACAAAAGTGGAAATAAATTCAGATACAGAGAATATTTTGAGGGCTACTAGATGGGAGGGGGGTTGGGGACAGCAAAAAAAGGCAAAGGAATTAAGAGGTACAAATGGATAAATGCAGAATAGACATGGAGATGTAGATTGCAGCATGGGGAAGATGGTTAATAATGTAATAAGGGGGAAGAGGGGTACTAAATTTAGTAGGGTGATCACTTTCCAAGTCATGTGGATCTCTGATCACTACGCTATACAACTGAAACTAGTATATTGTATGCCAACTATAATTGAAAAAAACTCATTGAATTGTACAATGTAAATAGAAGCAACTAATTATCTATTTCAATAAAGCCTGGGAGAAAAAAGTCTGAAATGTGAGATTGGTAAGAAAACAATGACAACCCTGTGTGACAACGTGATAAAGTAGGACAAACCCAGGTCAATAGAAGGCATAGAGGCAATAGGGAGGGCTTTCAGGAAGAGGTGACTTTTAATCTCAGTTTTGCGAATATAATTTGGCCTCTCTGGGTGGGAGGGCAGAGACAATGCAGTGTGTGAGGGTCTCGGAAGAAGAGCCCTCCATATAACAGGGAAGCATGTTCAAAACTTGGAAGGTTGTCTAGAGGTTCAAGAAACTGTAGGTAGTTCAGAATGACTAGACTGTAGGGTAAAGTTGGCAGTTGCTAGCTCCTGCAGAGTCTTGTATATCCTGGAAGAATTTGGATTTTAACTTCAAAGCACTGAGGAGCAACTGTGGGTTTTAATCAAGGCCATGACCTAGATCTGTATTTGGGAAGGATTTTTCTTGCTGCAGTGGGTGAATGGGGCTGAAGGGAGGTCTGGATGGGAGCCAAGAAGCAGCAAGAGGGAGAATTTTAATGAAATAATGGCAGAAGACAAGGAGAGAAGGGTCTGGGGTTGAGGATGTCAAGAAGGCAGAAGCAATGGAGTTTATTATCAACAGAAGGTAAGAGATACATCAATGACTCCTGGGTTTCTGGCTTAGGCGACTGAAGAGATACCTCTTTACTGTGGTCATAAGGAAACAGGCAACATTTTACATATTAGGTATTTGTTGCAGGAGTTACAAAGAAGTATTTAACTGGAATAATGTACTTATTTATCTATTTTTACACCTACAGCACCTGGTATTCCTAGGTGGTCTCCCATCCAAATACTAACCAGTCCTGACCCTGCTTAGCTTCCGAGATCAGATGAGATTGGGCACATTCAGGGTAGCATGGCTGTAGACCAATGGAATAATACTTTAATCAGTACAGAAGTTCCCTTTTGTCTGTGGGGAATACATTTCAAGACCCCAAGTGGATGCCTGAAACCATAGGTGGTATCAAACTCTATATTCAATGTTTTTCCTATATGGTACATACATACCTTTTTACTTAAAGGAAGCACTTTATGGCTTCTCTTAGCATATCCGAATTGCCAGTATGGGTACAGCGAGTCATCCCTTAAAGTCGTTCTGTGACTTTAAGCAAAAAGATACATAACAAAACCATTTTATATAGGCTAATTGATATAAACGGGAGTTAAGTTCCTTTTGTACCTCAGCAACGTTATAATGAAAGGATATTATTTGAGGATCTGCTGTATTCTTGCATTTTGGGGCCATTATTAAGTAAAAGAAGGGTTACTTGAACACAAGGACTGCTATACCATAAGTTGATCTGATAATCCAGACAGCTACTAAGTGACTAACAGAGGGTAAGTGTACACAACGTGGAGACAGTGGACAAAGGGATGATTCACGTTCTGGAGGGTATACAATTTAAAACATTTATTTTTTGAATTTTCCATTTAATATTTTCCAAATGTAGTTGACTATAGGTAACTGAAACTGCAGAAAGCAAAACCATGGATAATGGAGGACTAATGTGTAATTTTAAAAATGAATTTAAATGTAATGTGGTATTTAACCATTGTCTTCCAGGAAAGGCTGGAATCCCTTGGTTAATGTCTTCTGAACAAGAAAAAATAATTATTCCTACTAAGGCAAGAGATTTGAGACTGATGTGTGGGCTCTTTTGACTAAAAAGGCCTATAAAAGCTGAGGAAGTTATTAGAAACCAATGAAAACCTCTATCCATCTATTTAATCAACATTTACTGAGCTCTTATTTTAGACAAGGCCTTGTGTTTGGAGATGGAGATATGAAGGCAAATGACACAAGACTGCCCTCAAGGCAGTTTACAATCTAACTTGCTTATTATCTTTACTCTTATGTACTGAAATCTGAAATGCCATTTGCAATTCTGCTCTCAACCTTAGGAAAGTGGCAGATAGTACAGTGTAGCTGGCCAGCTGCTAGTGTGATTGTATTCCTACAACTTTTCTATGAAAATTTTGGTAACAGGCAGCAAGAGCCATAAACATATTCCTACCCCTTGGATCTGCCTCTGGGAATTTATCTTGAACTATCTGAGATACAGAGGATTTATATATAAGGATGTTCACTGCTGTCCTAAAGAAACAGAGGATACAACCTAACCTACCAATGGGAAAATGGTAAAATAATTGATGGAACATCCCTATAATGGACTATTACGAAGTAATTAGAAATGGTATTTAAAAAACTTAATGACATGGAGAGAAAGCAGGATACAGATCTCTACAGAATGTGCTCAAAGATATCCATGATTTAGTATTTTTGGGCCCTCTGTATTTTTCAAATTTTTGACAATGTGTATATTATAGTATTTCTACAATCAGAACTTTCGTTTGTAGAGTTCTTTTAGAGACATAATGGAGAGAAGAAAGCTAGAAAGACAACTAAAATGACCAAGATTTGTGAATTCTGTTATGAGGACTCACCAAAATTAACTGAGATTCCACATCTCATGTGGTAAGGTTTGAGTGAAATGTCAATAATACTAATTGCAATGTACTGGTGCCTGCTATGTGCCAGGTGCCAAGTAGGTTTATTATCTGTATTACAGAGGTAAATAAATGATATAATGGAAATTCCATCCTAGGTTTGTTTGGTTTCAAATCCTGATCTTTTTTGACTATGCCAAATACAAGCAAATTCAAAAAGGGTAATAAGCAATTTACAGACAAATCCTACACAGGATTTTTGACATGTTTGAGGCATTGGCACATTAGGTTTGGCCTGGGCTGCTGATTACATTCACAGGTCTTACTCCATTTTTCCCTGCTAGAGAGTGTCTGGCTGTATATATTTCCCTGGTGAATTTGTTTGACATCCGCAATGTATACGCCTCATTTACTGCCAGAAATGATGCCTTATGATTTACATTGTGTGTGTGTGTGTGTGTGTGTGTGTTACTGGCCCTCGTGTTTACCTTAAGAGGAAGCATTTGCTTTATTACACGAATAAAAATTGCAGGATAAACATTTGTTCTTTCTAATGGACTAGATGCCCCAGCGCATAAGACTTCCAGCGCTTATGGTTGTCAGAGAAACGTGCACCGCCCCGCTACGTTCCTGCCTCTCCATCTTCACCTCCGCTATTTCGTTGCAGTGCTTAATTCTGGGCATCTCGGGTTGCACTCTGTTGCGTTTAATTGCACCCTACTTTTTCCTCCAGACCTTCCCCTACCCCCTCCCAGATGGACAGGCAAGGCCGAGGTTCGGGCGGCCTGACCTTGGGTCCCAGCGTGACCTTGGGAATGTCCCGCTTTCCCTCCAGCCGAGCAGCACGGCTGGATACCCGCGTCTCCGTCTGGGCCCGTTCCTCAGCCAGGATGGTCAGCCCCTGCTCCCGCATCCCTTTCACCCCCGGCTTCCTCCGTGCGCGTCGTACCAACCCCACCCCTACGCTCTTGGCGTAGCGGCCGCCTCCAGTCGCGCGGCTCGCTCATTTCAAGCGCTCGTTTACGCCGCGCGGACTGGGAGGGTTCGATTCCCGAACGCGGTCTGCGCTGCGAGCGCGTGGCCGTCCCGCAGGCCGGCGCGGCTTTACGCCGCTGACGCAGCGCGCCCAAGATGGCGGCGCGGTCGTCGTCGGGGGTGGTAGCGGCAGAGGGGGCGGCGGCAGTGGCAGCATCGGGGACGGCAGCCGTGAGGGCGACAGTGGCGCAGGGCCTGGGACGGGGGGAATGAGGAGGCTGCGGCGGGCCAGCGGCGGAGCTGTGTAGCGGATAAGCGGCTCCCCCTCCTTCCCTTGGTTGAGTCGGGGGCGCGCGCGCGAGCGCGCGGCCGTCCGGAACGGGCTCCCCACCCTCCACTCCCGCGACCCGCACGGCACCCCCACCCGGGCCCGGAGGATGATGAAGCTCAAGTCGAACCAGACCCGCACTTATGACGGCGACGGCTACAAGAAGCGGGCCGCGTGCTTGTGTTTTCGCAGCGAGAGCGAGGAGGAGGTGAGGCGCCGGGCCTGGGGTTGCCGAGTTCGGCGGTCGCCTGGGGCGGAGGCACGGGGGGCGCTGCTGTCGGGAGACTGTGTGCCCGGGCTCCGGGAAGGGCCGCTCGGCTCGGCCGGAATGAAGTTCCGACGGAATTTCCTGCGGTGAAGAAGAGAGGGAAGGAAAAAGGACGGTGGGAGGAAGGGAAATGGGTCTGAGCGTGGTCATTCGGCACCGGCCGGCTCGAGGGTGATGCCAGCCTGCGGCCGGGGCACTTTAGAGCCAACCGCCTGTCACTGGGGAGAAGGCAGTGGATGGGAAAGAGTCTGGCTTTCGGTCCAGGCCTCCAGCTTTGAATACAGGAAGGGCAGCTCTGCACTTGTCAGCACAGCACATGTGTGCAGAGGCCGCTGTGCACGAGGCGCTGGCCGCCCCTTTGTGGCAGAGAAATAGACCACTTCATTGGCAGATTTGGGATTTACCGAGGGATTATGTGAGTCTGTGAGCTCAAGGAGGGTCTTCTTAGGAAGATTTAGGGCGTTGTGCAAAAGCCAAAGCCAGTTGTTTATTTTACAGTGCGCTGGATAGCCCTTTTGTGTGGCCTGAGAAGAAGAGACATTTGATAAGATAATCTTTGTGGGCTGAAAATTTTTCCTTTTAATTGGTAAGGCCAAAAGTGGTATTTAAGATCTTTGCCCTGACATTCCTCCCTTGCCTTATAGGAAAGCCCTTAGGATTAAATGTGCTAGCAAAACAGAAATGCTTCGAATCAGTTTCTTTTTGCATAGGGTACTTAAAAAGAAAAAGAAAAAAGAATCTCAGCTTCTCAAAGCCTTTCTGTGGTGATAAAGGGAATTCGGAGAAGGAACATATTTTGTAAGTCCACAATGAATAGCGCTTTGGAAATTCGTAAGATGCCTGTGGGAACGCATTTCTCGTGTGCATGGTGGTAAAATGGCAGTTAAACTGGAAACAATGAAGGACTGTGAAATTCAATATGTTATAGTCCAGCTTTCAGCAGTGGGCTATAGTAGAAGGCTGGCTGCAAGTACAGTGCATCGTGTTGAAATGGGGTGGGGGGGGGAGGAAATTGACCCGTTAGTTATGAAAAAAAAGCTATGAGGAAAGAGACAGATGGATTGGCAGGAGCGTCTCTCTAGAGATATTTAAGAGGAAGTGGGAATTTAAATTATTGCCTGAAAAAAATTAAGAAAACACTAATGGTGCTGTTGAGGGATCTGTGTGTTCCTTTTCAGCAAAACAGAGGGAACCAGATTTGGAAATGTATACATCGTGTCCTAGCATATGTTGTTAAAGTCCTCAAAACAGATGCATTGTAGTAGGAGTATTAAGCAGAGCCATGCTGTAAATTATGTACTGTGTAGGAATATATATGAGTAAAGTAAAATTATTAGTGGTGTTTACTACTCCAGAGTCTTTGTTCTCTTTATTATCATATTATGGGAAATCAGATGGGATCACAGGCAGTTAACCGGAGGGACAACTAATTTAGCATCATAACATGTCTTACTACAGTACTATGGTTAAGTCTGTGAGCACCCCTATTATAAGTAGAAGGGTATATAATTTAGTTGTGTGAATGACGCAAGACTTTGTTAAAAATCTTACTAAACATTGAGGACCTGAGCAATTTGGATAAATTGGAAACCTTTATAGATCATATGCAAATTAACGAAGACTTGATTTTTCGTTTTCTCTTAAAAGTTTTATTATTGATATTAGCATTAACGTTAATACATTTGACTGACCATGGAGTTTCCTCTACTGAATTCCTTTTTGAACACTGGTTAATGAGTAGAAGATACATGCACATCTTTAATTACAGATTCAGTGAATGTTACCACTAAAGCCTAGGAGGAAAACAAAAATTAATGAAATGGGCCTATTTTAGATTTGTTCAGTTCAATTAAACAACTGTATATTAAGACCCTACTATGGGTGCAGCACTCTGTAGTGTGGGATTTAAAGATAAATATCCCTCTCTGCCCCCAAAATATCCCTCTCTGCTGTAGTTTTTGATGTGGCCCCTAATTGGGAGAGATTTTGGACCAGAAATAATCTCTAGGGTGCTGCTCAACTCTCGGATTATGTAATTGTGTTGGATGGGAAGGATTTGTTAGTTCCAGGAGAACTTGTATGTTCTCCATAGAAGTGCTAGAAATTAGAAGTATTAGTTGCCACACATTCTGAGAATGTGAAATTCAAACTCAGTAGGACATTCAACCCAAATTTATTTTTTAATGGGCACTAATGGCTTTAGCCAACTTGGAATAGTTTATTATTAGCATTAATACAGTAGTAATGTAAGTATAAATAGGACCCTGATTTATAAATTTAATTAACCAGTGTCAAAAAACATATATACAATGTAAAGAAAACTAGATGGAAAATATTAGCAGATATTTCAGCCCCAGAAAATTTTATTTATAGGCCTGCAGTGATAGCAGCTGAAATACTGATCCAGGTTAGGATGTGTGAACATATTCAGCAAGTTTACCAAGCAAGTTTGTTTAGCACTTAGAGTGTCAGGTTCTGTGATACAGTTACGAAGGAGACAGGCATGCCGGAAGCTTAGAGTCTAGTGGGAGAGAGAGAAGAGCAAAGAGAACCAACAACATGGTGAAAATGGATTCCCTTTCTTTCAAATCTCTGGCTGCTTTTCCTGTTGATAAACAAGAAAATTCTCCCACTTAAAAGTTTTACTAGTCATGATTGATATTTTGATAAATTAAAATCTTTAAATTTGGGACATTAATGATAACTAATATTTATTACAGTACTTTGAACCTGATGTACAATGAACATTCTCTTACCCAACCTACACTTTAAGCAGTTTGGTGCACTGAACGTTCGACAGTGCTAATCACTGGATCTGATATACCCTGACAGTGTGGCTTCCCGACCAATTGTGTGCTTACAAAGAGTCAGTTGTATTTATTTCTGTATCTGTTCATGTTTATGGTACTTGTTATTATAATTATTCAGTGTCATTAAATATGCTGTAAGCCAGTGAAATTTGAATTAAAAAAGGATGGTGTTATATTTCAACTTCTTTGGAATGATTCAGTAGTATCAAATCTCTAAAAGAAGTTACTGCTCAATTATGTGGATAAGCAAACTGAAAAAGATGGGGAAAGAGTCTTAAAAGTCTAGCAGGACTCTGCACATAGATCACTTCATGAATGTTTTCAGGTTTTTGTTTTTCTTTATAGAACTGGAAAACAGGTTATGAACAATGAGTTTGGTATATGAAAGAAAGACAACTTGCAGTTCAGCAGTAGATCCACAGTCAAGACAAAATCTTGGGCCTACAAAGATTAGCAAATAAATATACATTTATATTTTTAATTTGCCACATCTTCCAATTAATATTTTATCACAAACAATATAGAAGACTGAAATGTATTTCTTGAGTAAGATTTTATTGCACTAGATTGGGTAATATGACATTCATCTTTGTCGTATTATTCAACTTTGGCCCTCCTAATGCACTTCCAGTGAGATTTTTCCCTCTTCCCCCACTCCTTTTCATTTTTGGAGCCTCCGATGACAGGAAGTGAGAGACACTAGTGTTGGACTTGCTTGTACTCTGTACCCTCCCCAGCGTGGGGTGGGTGACTGTAGAAGGCATTTATGAGAGTTGAACTATCTAGCAGAATGAAATACTAATTTGGAAAAGCCAGTGATACAAACTGTATACCAGATGACATCACATTGCTGGTTAAAGCTGGCCTTAAGGGATCTGTTTGAATGCTGAAGGAAAAAATGTGTACTGATAGGATCATCTCAGTTAGCTTTCCGTGTGCATTAAAACTGTTTTTAAAAAGAAAGGACAAAACAGTCCTTAAATGTGTTAGGTTTGTTGAGCTATTCCATCAAGAGCCCAGCATCTCTTGGCAATGGGCTCCTGCTACTTATTTTCTCAGATCCTCGAGTTCACTAGGTTGAATGGGAAGATGATTGACATTGAAGATCCTCAGTGGACAGAGACTCTGGTGGCCTGAGTGTTTGTCAGTAAGAATGCCACAGAGGAGCAGATGGAAGGACGTCAATACAGACCACACCTTCCTCCAGGCTCTAGAGAGGAAGGCACAGGTGGCAATCCCAGAGATGATAAGCATGACAAAGGACTTCCAACAGATCCCAGGCTGGTTGGGTAGTTCTTTTGTAATATATCTTGATCATTCATTGTTCAATATTAATTGCTTTTAGAAAATCACGATAGGTGCACTGATCCAGTCATCTGACTGGACATTTCTGCCTCTCATTTCTCTGTTTTTCCTGGAGGCTTTTTTTTGGCGCGTGTGCTTTCCCTTGTGCCTGCCTAATAATACTGGTTGGTCAGTTAAACATTTCTCCCGTCACCTCCCATTCTACCTACTTCCTGAGATGTGAATTCTGATCTGAAATTATATTATAGCAATCTTCATTTTTCTTTTCCACTCCATGCCCTAATGTTATTTGCTTTTGGGTGATTCTCATTTCTCAATATAGTGTTGTGTATTTACTGTGTATGAAGCAATCTGTATTTTTCTTCATAGCCTAGTACAAAGAGGAAGGGCCCTTGTTCAAGAATACATGTGTTTATTCATTCCTTTAACACACATTTTTTTGAGAGCCCTAGAATGGACTGATCTCTGTGCAAGACCCTGGAAATACACAGATAAATATGACTGTGGTCCCTCATAAAGCCAACCCCTCTGCCTGTTCTGCATTTTCGCCCATCCCCTCCTGCCTGCCCAGTGACCTCACTCCTACAGTTGTCCCATCTCTTCTGCTTCATCACATTTCCTTCTCTACACTATCATTCCCAGGCAAACAGGCTGTAATATTTACCATCTTAAAAAATAATGCTTCCTAGACCCCACATTCCTTCCAGCAACCATCCTTTTTTTCTCTTCCCTTTCACAGGAAAACTTTTTCGTACTTGCTATCTCCACTTCCTCTCTTCCCATTCTCTCTTAAACTCATTCTAGCTCGGTACCCTTCTATGATTCTGCTGAAGCCACTCTTCAAGGTAACCTACAAGTTACCAAATCCAGTGGTCAGTTCTCAGTCCTTACGTTACCTAATCATTTGTCTTGAAACACTCTCTTCATCTTGCTTCTAGGGCATCTCTAGTTCTTCCCTCCCATTCTGTTGCTCCTTCTTAATACTATTGTATTCAAGCTCATTTTTCTGACTTCATTTCATTGCAGTGCATGAGGGCACAATCTTTGAAACCCTCTCTCCACCAGCACGCACTCTTACAGTAGGTGATCTCATTGCAGTCTCATTTTTAAATTCCATATTTATACAGATTACTTTGTCTATTTTTAGCCCTGATTTCTCTCCTGAAATCAAGACTTAAATATCCTGCAATCTATTCAGTATTTTATTCTGGATATCTGAGAGCCATCTCAAACTTAAATGCCCAAAATGAATTCTTGTTTCCATCCATCAAAAAACAAACAGCAACAAAAGCCCACTTCTCCCACAGTTATCCCTCTTTCTGTAAATGAAATCTCCATACTACCAGTTGCTTAGGTTAGAAACCGTGGAGTCATCCTTGACTTCTCCCTTGTCCTACTCACATCTAATTTGACAGCAAATCCTGAATAACCTCTCTTCAACCTCCACTGTGCTATTCTAGCCTAATGTATTATTCCCTCTCGCCTGGAATATTGCTATCTTTTCCTAACTCGTCTACCTGCGTCTGTCAGTACTCCTCTAGTCTTCTCTACCGCAGCTGCTAGAGTGATTCTTTAAACACAGAAGTCAGATCATGTCACTCCTCTGCTCCAGTACTGTTTTGTCTCAATAAATCCAAAGTCTTAACTATGATCTCTCAGGCTTTGGATGATCTGGTCCACTGCTATGGCTCTGACCTCATCATTTATCCCTCTCACTCTTATCCCTCTCTTCCAGTCACACTGGCCTCTCTGTTCTTTCTTTCCCCTGTTACCTGCATGGCTTGCTCCCTCACTTGGTCTCTGCTTAATTTTCACCTTATCAGACAGGTCCTTATTGATTAGCCTATATAAAATAACACTAGTCCATTGTCCCTGTGTGTCTCTCATGCTGTTTTTCTTGGCAGCACATATCACACTACCAGACATATGTATTCATTTGTTTGTTGTCTGTTTCCTCTCACTAGAAAGCAGGCTAATCCAAGAGGATAGGGATTTTTGCCTGTTTTATTCACTCCTATATTCTCAGTGCTTAGAACTCAGTAAATGCTGGGTATTATTTGTTGACTGTGTGAATGATTGAAAGCACACATAGTCCCTGTTTTCAAGGAGCTTACATTATAGTGGAGGAACTGAAAGTAGCCCAAATACACTGAATGCTACTATATACCAATAATGTGTTGATAACTATTTTTCAGAGAAGTCTCCCAGCTCTTTCCTTATTTTCAATGTCTTAGTGACAGGATGTCTGATGATCTTGAGTATCATCCCAGCAGGAGTATATGTATTTGGTTGTAAATCTTTTCCAAATCTTATTGGATCATCCTATGAAAGGACACTTAGCATTTCTTTCAGGTGTTGAACTTGAAAGTCTTTGCCATCTCACAGGATTTGTGTTGGGTGGTTGATATAATGTAGTGATCCCCAACCCTAATGGTACAGCACTTTAGGGAAAGGGATTTTCATTTTTGCTGATTGCCTGCAACCTTTTCTTAATAAGTAAATAAATAGACCCACAAACTACAGTCAAGTACATAGTGGATACTGTTTTAATGACTTGTCCATAGTGGTTTATAGCCAACAATATATGTCAAGCCTAGATTCTAAAGTTTAGTTAATATAAGACTAGTTAATTTGAAGATGAAGGTTGATAGAGATGGTCATAAAATTTCCCTGTTGTCATCATTTTGTTCTTTATCTAGGTCAAAGTGAAAGAAACATGATGTAAAATTTGTGACTGTTGAGTCTTGAAGCATTTGATTTATGGTGGTTAACATATGAAACAGAACCATCTTTGGGAAAGGAACCATCTTAGGGAAAAAAGATAATATGTGGATAAAAGAAAAATAAAGAATTGAATTTGGAGATAAAGTCCTCATACTTAAAATTTAATAGTAAAACATACACACCCAAAGTCAACTTTCTGATTAAAGTCCTCTCAACACCCAATAAAACTTTCCTGAATCGAGCTTCAGAATTTCTGTCTCAAAAATTAACATGGAAGCTGCTCAAAATTATTTGCATTCTTGGATTCCCAGCCTTCCTGAAATCTTTGCTTTCTTAATAGAGAAAAATGTTCATTCTTATATTCATTCATTCATGTATTCATTCCTTCTACAAACTTGTATTGAGTGCCTGCTTCCAGGTCATACACTGTTCTGGGGACACAGTGGTGAACAAGGCAAAATGGAAGCCCTCACTCTTGTGGAGCATTTGATAGTAATGCAGAGAGACAGTAAATGGACAAAAATGTCAGTGAACTTGATGACTTTAGGCAGCAGTAGGTGCTGGTCAGGAAGTAAGTATGTGGTATGACAGAGGGGTTCAGGTTGGCAAATTTTGGTTGAGTGATTCCTAAATGGCAAGGTAAAGGCAAGAGCAATTACAGAGGCCCCAAGTGGGGAAATGAGCTTGGCAAGAAGGAAAAACAGGAAGCAGGTCAGTGTAGCTGGAGGGCAGAGTCAGGGAGAATGGTTGGAGATGTTGGAGAGGTGGAAGGGAACTAAATCCTGGGGGGCCTTGTTACCCTTCCAGTTTTCCTGATTCTCCTTTAGTCTGTCCTGCCTGTATTACTTAAAGCAAGCCAACAAACAAACCAGTAACATTTCATGAAACGACCTTCTTTCCTTTGAATGTGAGGGATAGAAGTGAATAGGATGGTGAGAGTGTATTAGAAAACACTTAAGTAATGTACAGGTGGAGATCAAAGAAAATATGCAATCTTTTTAAGAGCTAAGTCTAAAAGGACCAAAGAAAAGACCCTAAAATTTCTTTACACTCTTCTTAGGGTGGTTTAGTCAGAAAGACTACTTTGAATAGCTAATACATACATATAGTGCAAAATTCAAAAGGTACAGAGGATACAGAGTGAAAGGTTAATCTTCCCATATGTCTTCCCTAGCCACCCTGTTCCTAGATTTGCCCTAGATTCTTGAGGGAGGTCGGGAGGGAGGGAGATAGAGAGATAGATAGAGAGCCTAGAAATCAGTTCTTGTGAGGCTGAGGATGTGTTGTTGGTAGTGTGTTAAGAAGAGTCCTACGTTATAGAAGCTACTTGCCTAACAAGCCTTCAAGCCCCTGAAAAGCATCTCAGCAGTTTTCTAGGTCAGACTGGATTTATTGATTTCAAACCCATCTCATTGTTTAGACTACTCAGAGTTGACCTTTTAAGCCAAAGTACCTTCCTTCTCAAGGTAATATATGTGTCTAAACCTGGTAAGAAGCTGTTCACTTTAGCCGTATGCCTTTGCCCGCAGCTGTGAAATGGGGGGCAGGTAGAATTCTGGGTGGAATTGTGTCTTTGCAGCTCTTCCTGAGGCAGACCATGAATTAAACTTCTTTTCTGTCTCTTCCTACCAGTCTCCCAAATACCAGAGCTGGGTGTGGGAAAACTTGACTGATAAAGATCATCACAGTGCAACTTCCTTATTTAATTTGAAATAGAAAAAAATTACTAGAATGGTATACCTATATTCAAATGTGAACACAGAAAGCATTTGCAAAGCAAACATAATTTTTCTTCTTTTTTTTTTTTTGACATCATTTAAATTGTGTGTGCTGCAGCTTCTTAGTTTAGTTAACCAAAAGTGGACTGTTTCTGCAAATCTCGTTATGAGGCAGAGTAAGATCGTGCCTTTTTTGTATGCTTAAATATACTTAAAAAAAAAAAAAACAACTTAGTTTAGGATGTTTTAAAACTCATTTTCAAAATAGGAATTTAATCACTTGAGTGTCATAAAACAAGATCTTATGTCCATGTATTTTGTGAGCACTTCTGAAAGGAGATAAAGAGAATGAATGTCTACTTAGTGTAAAAAAAATTATTACAAAAAGAATAAAAATTTAAAGCAAGTAGAAACAAACTGTTACAAAGAGAAGGCAAGAATATTATAAACAAAAAAGAAATGATCTCATTTCTTTCTTTGTATGTAGTTAGTTGATCTCTGTTCATAAAACAGTAAAGCCCTTTTAAAGAACTACCTGAAAAATCTTTTCTGTGATTCAGTCTTTTTAACACTTTTCTGATGTGCTTTATAAGAGCAGCTTAGCAGTGATGAACAGAAATGGATATGAACTCAGACATTGCTTTTACTTCTATTAAAAGGATAGTGATATTTCTTTGAATATTTAGGAATCGTAATAAAATATGCGTCAAGAGAAGTCATGTGCTTTTTGTAAAACACTTTTTAATACATGAGTAACTTGAACTAGTATATTTTAAATAATTGGAACTTTAATTACTTAACATTTTCATTTGCTGCTTCTTCGCAGAAATGACTCGGTCGCTAGACTTAGATTCAGACATTGACTAAATGTGCTGATCCCTGACGTGGCTTTTACATCTATCACTGCAGTGCTGATTTCTTCCCGAGAGGTTTACAGTTTTATAGATTTTATTTGTAAAATGAGAAATGTAATCCAGAGAGTTTGTGTGTAGTAATTGTATTCCTATGGTATTTTCATAAGTTCAGCAACTATTTAATAAGGAACTAGCTTGGTAGTGTCCTTCTGCCAAGCATTATGAGTGATTTTTTTTCAAAAAGGAATTAATTTTTTTTATTACCTAAGTAATTGTATCTATAAAAAAAATGCTTCAAATTGAGTTTAAGATGTGTAGAATGCAGAATCAGAGCTCTTAAGGAGCTTTAAACTGTTGGCAAGAAGTAATTTAGAGTGTAAAATAATTAGAGAATTGATGGAGGGGAGTTATAGGAATTTGGAGGAGTCTATGAAGATAAACTGGAGTGTCAGACAATTTTATGGAGTGCGGGACTTCACTTGGGTGTCTTGGTTGGATTTGCATAGTCGATGAAGAATATTCCATCTGGAAGACATGGGCCAGGTAAGCCATGAAAAGTCAGAAGCCTGGATGTATAGCCTTTGGAAGCCTGTTGGTCCTAAAATATTGTGAGGACCACAAACTGATGGTTTACAACTGTGTTTGGGCAGCAAGATGATTAAAGGATTTTTAAAAATTAGTTGCCAACATTTTAATATAGAAAATTTGCAATAAGAAACGTGGTCTTTAGGTTTCTCTTGAAAAATCAGAAGATCTGGCAGCACTAGGCTAACGTTCCTATGTAATGACTAGCCAGAGGTGAGTGGTGGCTGCCCTTTGCACTGTTGTTCACTCCTCAGTTGGCCACAGTTTTACTACTCCCTGTGGTCTCTGTGCTACCAAGGCCCAGTGTCAGCTGCCATTTATTGTGGTGGCCAAGGTGTTTTTTCCTTGTTAAGGTAGAGTTAAGAAGAAGTCAAATACTTCTTATACCCTGCAAATTCCTCTCAAAAGTGGGAAGATGAAAGATAGAAAGGGCTACATGTTTGAGGAAAAAGGGGAGAGTGCTTATGTCTTTCTGGAGATGAAAATATTCTTACCTCTTTACGTTAGAAACATGATGTGTTTATGTCCACATAGTCTGACTGACTTGATATACTTATGCCCCACTGTCCAGGCCCCTAGGTTGGCATTTGAGTTTTGATGTGTACAGTAGTCAAGAACTTGGACCCTGGAGTCAGAGAGACCTGGGTGGGAGCCTTGGCTCTTACATTTACTAGCCTGGTGATCTTGAGCAAATTACATCTTTTTACCCCATTTTCTCACTTGTAAAATGGAGACAATAATAGTAGCTTCTTATTTCATTGTATTGTTGGAGGATTAAGTGAACACAGTCCAGTGCCTGGCATGTGTAAACATTCAATGTCAGCTATGTAAATAACAAGCTAAGAAAAAGACAGTTTCTAGCTTCATTGCAACTTGGGCTTGCAGTAAGAAGGTTATGGGAATTTCTGAGCCCCAGTTGTTTGTGTTTGTTAATTAACTCAGCTAGTGCTTCTTGAGCAGTAAGCACTGTGCCATGTTCTAATGAACAAGGCAGACACAGCCCCTGCCTTCATGTTGCTTACAGTCTGGCAGTGGAGATAGATCTAAGCCAGCACTTGGAAATACAGTGATACTTATAGTAGATCTTAAAATAGACTAGTTCAGTGATTCTTCGGTTTCATCTTTTATGACAATTTTAGTGTTAAGAGAGGTACCAGACAGGGCAGAGTACTTGGTGATGGTGGGCTCTGTTCATAGGAGCATGGAATTGTAAGTGGTCTACCATCTTTCCTCCTCCTTCCTTCAGATAATTTATGGAGCACTTACCATCCATTAGGCAGATGTTTGAGGCTGGCAGAAAAAAGTGAAAGAGAAGCTTTTCTTTGGATAAAGAAAGCTCTTGGCCTCTGCCTGCCTCCTACCTCTGCCCCCAGTCTGTGCTGGGAGAAAAGAAATTAAGAGGGTCCAGCCCAAACCAATGTCTGGGAGAGGGATAAAGACACTACTTCTGATCCCCAAGAACTTGAAAATAAGGCCAACAGAGAACTCTACCAGTTTTGAACCTTGGAGCTGCTACTGGAGAAAAGAAAATCCTTCAAAATTTAATCTACTTTTTATTTCATGATAGCGAAATATGTACCATTAAAAATTAATGCTTTATTGCATGTCTAAGAAATTATTTTAAAGGCATAAAAATGATTTATTTTAACAATTTGTATTTTATTATTTAAAATAATTCCCATGGATGGCTTTTATAATAAAACTTTTTTTTTTTTTTTTACTAGAAATACAGTGCTGTGGGAGCAGGTTTTAACATTTTTCTTTTTGTGTGTGGTAAAAAAATTTTTCATGTTAAAGTTTATAAAACATTTAATAATAATAAAAACAGTGCAGTCAGATTAGAGCAAATGTAGCTAACACTGGCCTGAATGAACGCTTATTTTTATTATGGAATGCTTACCAGCATCATCAAACTCTCTCTACTCTTGATACTTAAGAGTTTCTCATTTTAGAATTGCCCTAAAGAATATTTGAGGATGTGTGAATTCTTAATATTTTAAACTTGTGGGTGTCGAGGACTAGATAAAAAAATGAATTTTAAAAATGTGAGTTTATGAAAACTGTAGGATGCTTCTTAAAGTACACATCTTGTAGTCTTCAAGTTCTATCTTAGTTAACAGGAATTTATTAAGTCCTTTATACAAAGCACTCTTTTAGGTGCAGTGATGATTTTAAAACTCTTCTCTTCAGGAAGAATGATTTTCTAAAATGAGTTAAATTTTCTTTAGCCATTTCAGTACAATTTAACAGGTGGCTACTATGTGTCTTATGTGGGATCATAGAGAAAAATTGAAGAGGCAGAACTTAAAGTACATGAAATAGTTAGAAAAATATATAGAGTCTACTTTGCAGGTACTTCGTTTTGGAGGCGAAATACTGAAGTACATAATATTGGGCTTTAAAAAATGGGCACAGTTTAGATAGGAAGGAGGGGAAAGGGTATGCTAGGAGAAGGGGACCCAGCATGATTGAGGGTGGGAATGAGCTTGTTGCCAGAGACTCTGTGAGCACATGAGCCTGGGTTGGGACTAGTGGTATGGCAATGCAAGAGATTGGTGGTGGGGGGTGGGGGTAGAAAGGGGAGTTGAGGGTATAGAACCTTGATTTCAGAGGATGAGTTTGAGTTTGATCCCACAGTGGGGAACCACGATTGTCCTTTAAAGGATTGTTGTGAAAAGGCTTGCTTGAGAGTGGAATGCAAGATAAACGTGATGGGCTTTTCACCAGAAGGAATGGTTGGAATAATGCTATTCTGTTTTAGAGTCGAGAGCCGTGGCAACAGGGGAATGGAGTGAAGTTGTAAATTAAGAGATGTTACAATCAAAGGACTGTCAGATTGCTTGACAGATGGTATGTTAAAGATGGCTTTTAAATTTTGATCCTGGGTGACACAAAAAATGGAAGTTTAGAAGAGAGGTTGGTTTTGGAGAGAAGACGGGACTTTGGTTTCTGTCTTGTCAAATTTGAACAAATGAACTGATAATAGTTGGAGATGTGAGACTAGAGGTGGAGTGAGAAGTGAAGAGTATAGGTAGAGAGTGTTGAGTGTCGGGGACCTAGATGGAGAGACTGTAAAGTCAGCTTGAGAGAAAATGCACAAAGAAAAGCCGAGGGCAGGGCCTGAGCTCTGTGTATCTTAATGGACAGAGAGGCAGTATCACACAAGCTGAGGGAGATGAACATTTCAAAAGGAATGGTGGATGATAGTGTCAGACCTAGAATAGTCAGATATAATGGAGAGGATGGAGCAAGGGAATTAATGATGACTTTAGAAAGAGGTTCCAACAGAATGGTAAGATGGACACATGGATTTCAGTTGAGTAGGAGAGATTTTAGGAAAGAAGCACATTTTCTTCTGAGATTGGAGGGTAGATAAAAGAAAAAACTTAGAGCCTCAATTATATTATGTGAATTTGAGAAAACTCCTCCTAGATGGCTCCATCCTTCTGAGAAGTTAAGTGTATTTACAGGAAGTAGTCTGGTGATAGGAGTTTGAGAGACAAAAAAAAAAAAAAAAATCAGTTGCTATGGTGTTGTTGGAATTGGAATAACAGTTTTGTAAGATTGGAGGTTGACTGAATGGTGTATATAGCCTCATGAACAATTATGGGCCTACCATGTATAGAGCACCACAGAAGATAAACTGAGAAAAGACCATTTTAGAACTCTGGTATATAACTTAGTGGACTCAAAAGAGAGAATAGAATTTATATAGTGTTTTGAGTTTTATTTTTTTATCCCTTTGCATGTAGAACTGGAGAGGGGAAGGGGACAACAGAGATGTTCCAAGGTTGGGAACTGACTCAAGAGCATCATATAAAGTCAGAGGAATGAGAAGTTGGCTGAGAGTCAATTTTTCATCCATAAAATGGGAATAAATAGTACTTAATTCATGAAGGTGCTATGACTTGAATGAAGAAAGGTAAAGTGCCTCCCATGTACATATTGAGCACTCAGGGATTGTTAGCTATTAGAATGAGGAATCACAATGGTCGACAGATAATTGTGGTATAGTGAAGTATGTGTTGTAAAAGATCCCTGTCCAGAATGCTTTAGGAATGGCGGATTGACTAATGCCGAATTGGGAAGTTGGAAACACTGGGAAAGGAGTAGATCTAGGATTTGAAGGATGAGTAGTAGTTTGCTGCCACTACATTAACACAGGTCGTGTAGGC
This sequence comes from Pteropus medius, assembly GCF_902729225.1. Lineage (NCBI taxonomy): Eukaryota > Metazoa > Chordata > Mammalia > Chiroptera > Pteropodidae > Pteropus > Pteropus medius. The sequence goes on from NW_024354886.1 coordinate 5,307,282, forward strand.
ATTATAAAAATGTTAGATCCTGATTATAACAGCCTAACACAGCTGCACAAAGATAGATTTCAGTGTGGCATGTGATCCCAAAGTATAGGAATTGGGAAATAAAAGGAGCTGTGTGAGTTTACTTTGAAAGGGCTTTATGGAAGATAAGACCTGATGTTATAGAATCTTTAAAATTTGTAAACCTGGAAGTGACCTTAGACATGATCTATCTAGCTACCTCAGTGAGAGAAAGGAAATAAAACCCAAAGGGTGTCCAAATCTGTCTGCTGTGATATTTCTGGTAAACTAATGTGTACAAAGGCAGAAAGAACACAAATTTCTTCTGACAGATCCACAAAAGGAGTTAATTAAGTGTACTGAAAAAACTTTAATAAAAATATATTTCTAAAACTGACTCCCAGCGTTAGCATTAAGACAAAACAAAGCATGTGGGAAGAGAGGCTGTGATACAGTTATAGAAGCATAATCTATACCGACTTCAGCAGCTTTTATTGCTCTTGTCACCATTAGCTGAAGCTGGTCACAAATCTTGGAGCTAGTACATGTGTGTTGTGGGAAGAAGCTGAATTTATCAAAAATATGGATTTTTTGGCAAAATTTACGAAAATTTGAAGGCAGTTTATTAGTCTTGCATTATAAAGCTATTTCACAATCAATATAGTAAATTTGGAAAACGGCCCCACTTTTGAGCCTGCTAGGATTGTTACCAGAGTTCTAATGTGTCTCTCCATATAGTTGATCCTTCATGGTGCTCTATACATAGGCCCACAATTGTTGTGAGGATAAATACCATTCATCCTTCAAATAATTTCCTCCAAAACATGTGGAGGAAATTCCTTTCTTTAATCGTGGTATTTAGTTTTTATAGCATCGTGATTGATTTATATACAATTTAATGTTTTTTCATGTATAATAAATATTTTTTCCTAATCTGAACTTGTCATACACATTTTTAATGGCTACGTGCCCATTGAGTGGATGAAAGAATTTATTTGCTGTTGTAAATGACATTGTTAAATCACAAAAGAAGATAGTATTGGTGATACAAGTAATTATTGGTTTATCTTTCTCCAGTCTAACAAAGTACACATTTAAAAAAAAATGACAACCGTCTTAAAGAGTTACCACCCTCCATTTGCCACTTCCTCCAGTGCTTGTTAAGAAGCCGGTGTTAGAGATTTAGTGAAAAGAGTGGTAGTATTTTATGTTTTTTTAGAAATCTCTTTAATGTCTGGATTAATTGAAGATAGCTGGGTTTTCATATCTGCTAGATTCAGTGTCTCGCGATATGTTGTTTTGAAGTATTAAGAAAATTGAGCAGCACACAGATGTGTAATGAATTATTTTGTAGAATGTCCATTAATTTGGGTTTGATGCTTCCTCATGATTAGATTGAAATTGTGCATTTTTGGCAGTAATTCACAGAAATGTTGTGCATCATATCACAGGGTACATGATGTCAATATGTCTTATTACTGTTGATGTTAACTTTGATTGTTAAGTTAGTGTCTGTCTGGTTTCTCCATTGTAGTATAGTTATAAAATTATTTTTTCTTGCGATGAGAGCTTTTAAGATTTATTCTCTTAACAACTTTCAAATATACAATACAGTATTGTTAAACTGTAGTCATCGTGCTGTATGTTAAATCCCCAGAACTTAATTTATCTTATAACTGGAAGTTTGTACCTTTTGACCATGTTCGCTCCGTCACCTACTTCTGGCAACCACCAATATATTCTGTGTCTCTGTGAGTTTGGTTTTTTTAAATTCTGTATATAAGTGAGATCAGACAATATTTGTCTTTCTCCATTTGACTTATTTCACATAGCATAATGCTGTCAAGGTCCATGCATGTTGTTGCAAATGGCAGGGTTTCCTTTTTTATGGCTGAATAGCACTCCTCTGTGTATACATTCATCAGTCAGTGGACACTAGGTTGTTTCCATGTCTTGGCTATTGTAAATAATGCTGCGATGAACATGAATGTGTAGATAACTCTTTGAGATAGTGGTTTTGTTTCCTTTGGCTATATATGCATAAGTGGAATTGCTGGATCACCTGGCAGTTTTATTTTTAATTTAATTTAAATTTTTTCCATACCGTTTTCCGAAGTGGCTGCACCAATTTACATTCCCACCAGCGGTGCACAGAGGTTTGCTTTTCTCCACATCCAGCACTTATCTCTTGTCTTTTAAAGACAGCCATTTGAACAAGTTTGAGCTGATACCTCATTGTGGTTTTAATTTGTATTTCCCTAATGATTAGTGATGTTGAGCACCTTTTCATTTATTTGTTGGCCCTTTTGCATGTCATTCTTGAAAAAATATTTAGTTTCTTCATTTTTTAATTGGATTGGTTTTTTGTTGTTGTTTTGCTGTTGAGTTATATGAGTTATTTATGTATTTTGGATATTACCCCTTATCAGATATATGATTTGCACATACTTTCTCTCATTTGGTATGTTGTCCTTTCATTTTGTTGATGGTTTCCTGTGCTTTGCAGAAGCTTTTTAGTTTGATGTGTTCTGGACACCAAGGAAAGATTGATTCCAGGCAGAGTGAATGTTAACCATGACAAAGACTGCTGATAGGTCGAGTGGGGTGAAGACTGAGAACTGACCATTGGATTAGCATTGGGAGGAAATTGGTGACCTTGATAAGGGGATGAAATTCTGTTTGCGGTATATTCAGGAGAGAGTGGGAAAAGAAGAATATAAATCAAGAATGATAGACAGTTTCATTGAATAATTTTGCAATAAAGGGAAGCAGTAGATAGAAGAGAGATATGGAGTAAAGAGAGGGTTTTGTTTTATTTTTTTCTTATGAAGAGAAATTTTAGTATGTTTTATGTTAATGGAAATGATCTGATCTGGTAGACAGATAAAATGTTATGATGCAGAAGAGAGCGGGAGGATTGTTGGAGCAATGTCTTTAAGTAAGGCAGAGAGAAGATCTCGTGCACAAATGGAGGGCTTGGTTTTCACTCACAGCACAAATAGTTTCTCCATAAATACCAGGAGGAGAGGCAGGATATATGGGCATGGATACAGGTAGATAGATGGATGTATAGATGAAAACACATGGATGTTCTTTCTAGATTGCTGTATTCTCAGGAAAACAAAAACAGAGAGAGAGGATGGGGCAGTTAAGGGTAATATGCAACATCAAGTATAGCTGTGAAATGGCAAAGAAGCCACAGAAGGACAGTCTGGGGCAATATAATATAACAGGTTAGGATACTTGTGAGTTTCACATCTGGTATTGCAAGTGAATTCTAAGATTAACCATTACAGACTTCCATTTTGGTTCCAGATTCTCACTAAACGAGGTATACTTATATTTCTTTATTTAAATTTCTTACATCTTAACTTTCATATTAAGGAATATTTTTAAGTGTACTGTCTGATTAGGGTTTTATGTCTTTTATGTGCTCACATGATTAGCTTTCACAGTCAAGTTTTACCTTAGAATTTTCTTTGTTTTAATGGTCACATTATTCCTTACAATTCTTTTGCAAATAATATATAAAAGCATTAGAAAAACTTATTAACTGGAAAGCAAAAGGGTAGAAACAGTTGATTGTATCAGGTCTCTCTTTTATATGCTAATAGCACCAATGAAAACAGCATCCATCAGTTATGTAAAATGTGTTAATGAATTTTGGTATAAGATGCAGATCTGTAAAACCAATAGCCAGCTGGTTTCCAGTGAAGGAAAAAAGCAAACAAATTCGTAAAGCACATTTTTGTTAAGTCATCCATTCCTAGAATTGTTTAAGGACTTTGCCTAATCAGAGTGATTTATTATATATTTGAAAGTTTGCTGCTTAATATTTGCTCTTTTGTGTGAAACCCAAATTTATCTTCATTATTAAAGTATATAGTCAAAGCCAGAGCGTTATACAGTTAACTTCAGAGAAGCAACTCTTCTTGTGGGTCACCTCTCAGGTAGCACAGTGACTGTGCTTGGAAAGGGTTGCCTACTCTGCGAAGTGATCAGGCTCTTTAGCTGAGTGTTACAGTTGTTTCTCTGCATGTTAAAACTCTTACGCTTAGTAGGTTGAGTAGTTTTAGTGCTGTTAACTTGTTTCTTTTGCTTTCTGGAATGCCTGTCCAGGAGCTTCTTGATAATAATTGCCTTGGTAGTGTACAGGAAGATCACACAGCCCGTTCTGCAGAATTAGCACTGTGTTGTGGACTGACAATAATCTTGCAGATGGCTGGGGTTAAAGCTCATACTTTGACAGAAAAATCATGTGTACAGCAAAGCTTTTCCCTGGGAGTACAGAACTGGAAGCTGTCACCTAATTCCACTGTAGCAGTATGCTGACAGATAAAGAACTAGCAGACAGACAAAAAATTCTATATGCGTTTTGAGAGATTGGTAGGCAAATTGTACAATGAAAATGACACATCAAGTTCTGGACCAAAGGAAAATTCTGTGGAACAGTAGACTTGAACAGTCTTCTCAGGGGCCCTGATGCTTGAGGTGACATAGACACACTGAATGATTTATTAAACATTTGGTCACTGTCACCTAGGAGCCATATATACTATTAATTGGCAGTATAGGTACCAATTTAAATCATCTCCCAGTAACTACCAGATAAAGAGCCACACTTACAGAAGACAAAAACAGAAGATTACTTAATAAGTGGCCTGATATATATAACCTCCAATAAACACCAGAATGGGACTAATGATAACAGAAAGAATTAGTTAAGTACAAGGGCAAACATCTGAGACTAGTGATGATCAACAAATAAACACTGTAATAGGCTATCAGATCCTTTCTTAAAGACAGGCTCCATCTGTCTGAAATTGAAATGTAGCCCTTTCCTGCAGGTGGAGAATGATCTAATTTTCAGAAGGTCTGCCCTTTAGCCCTGGTTTTATAATTAGCAAATGATAAAGCAGTCTTAAGGACTTTTCTTATTAGACTAGAAGATAAATTCTGTTAAACCTTTTTCCAGAACTTGGCAAAAAAAAGTTTCTAAAAAGTGCATGAAGATCATTGCTCTTATTCAATTTTGAGTAGACAGTCTTACTCTTATAATTTCAGTAATTAAAATTTATGAAGAATGACTGCCCCAAATATTTAAAAAGGAATTTTAAGGTTTATCTATACTCTCCTGCTTTGGTATTAGAGGTCAATTGTGTGTTTAAAAATATAGTAGGACTTTCGTCCTCTTTTGTTCATATTTCAAGGACCTTCTTAATTCAGATTTATATGCTGGTAATAATGTCAGTTAATAGTCTGAACTACATATTACGGAGCTTTCTTTATTCATAGATACATATATACATAGCATTAGACTATTTCCTAGTGAAGGTTCTCACCATCCATCTTTAACTGACAAGAGTTATTTATAGTTAACATAGATTATTTTCATATAAACAAGTGCTTAAGGATGTTTAAAATTTTTTGGATCCTACTACTGATTTACTTAGCATGTCATAGAATAAAAGTTAAATTTTTACTTGGCTTCTCAATTATAAATTTGGATTAATGATGTCTGGATTAATTGATGAACCCTGTACCAGATGCTTCATGCAGTTTTTGGTTTAGATGATATTTTGATGAATTTAGTTCCTTGGCTGGCCATTTATTTCTTAGGGTTCTAAGCACTTAAGGGTCCTTAGTCCCAGCCCAGTAGTTCTAAGAAGTATTGAAATTAATGTTCAAGATGTCACTCTGTAGTTACATGAATTGTTAACACTGAATGTTAACATGATAAAATAATCAAAGTTATTTAAGTCAAATTTAATTTCTAGTCTCTTCTGCTTTCTGCCTTTCCCCTAAAAGTTTTGATAAAATAAAAAGATAAGCTCATTTAATGTCACTTTACCACATGATACAAATTGAGTGGCACTGTGATGATGCCTGTAACATATTGCAGAAGGAATGTTAGTAGTGATCACAGGGAAAGCAGAATGGGGCTCCGCTGAAGCATCTCTAATAGAAATCTGCTGACCAGCCATCTGGAGTAGGAGCTGAAGGGAAGTTCCTGGGGTCTGGCAGGGGATTTATCCTCAAGTGTCTTCTAGTCCTTTGATGTTGATTTGGGGGAGGGAGGAGGAGAAGCAACTATAAAGAAAAGTGAAAAGAGACCAGGGTGTGGATTTATGTGGTTATTTTTGGTTGGTAATCATGATACTTCCATGAGGAATGTTGAAGACTCTAGTATCTCAAAGGAAAGGATCTTCAAAGGGAATAGTTATGAACTGTTTCTCTGTAGCAACTTATTTGAAACTAGGACCAAAAAAATAGCAAACTAATTTTTTGAAATTTATCATGTGTTTTGTTATAATCATTTGAAAGCAGTTGCTTTGATAGTGTTAGATAATAATATATCATTCAACAACTAATTTTAAAGGCGATTCTGCCAGGCCCTATGCAAGATACTTGATATTCACTGATAAGCAAAAATATGGACTCTGTTCTTGTGAAGTTTACAGTTAATCACACTCAGAAATATTTGATCACAAACTGAGGTGACGTTTAGGAAAAGAACATCAGTCAGTGAGTGCATTTGACAAAAGACCTTGATATGGACATGGTGGACAGGGTATCTTAGGGAAGACTGCCCTAATCAATGAAGGAAGAGTAGAAATTAACTCAGCATTCGGAAGGGCTTTCCAGATTGAGGGAACAGCAAACAGTGTAGCAAAAGGGAGTGTCATATATTTGAAGAACTGAAATTAGGCCAAGTGGGATTAGAGGTGCAGAGCACAAGCATGAAGTAAGGTCAGTGGGGCCAGATTGTGGAGGTCCTTGTCAGCCATGGTCTTCAGCATCGGGTCTTTGTTTCTTTGTTTTTTGGTTGTTATTTATTTTTAAACATTTTATTGTGGAAAATATCAAACATACACAGAAGAGACCAGTATAATCTCAGTATACTCATCATCCATCTTTAATCCGTCCTTGGCCAATCTTATTTCATCTGTATTTTCACCCATTTGATTATAGTTATGATTTTAAAAGTAATGGGAAGTATTTGAAGCATTTTAATAAAAGGAGAGGTGGGCGGAAAATTTGACCAGATTTTTGTTTTGAAAGGTAATTTTGGCTGCAGAAAGGAGAATAGATTAGAGCGGGGAGAGTACATATATTGAAAGACCAGTCAGGCAGTTTACTGTAGTTGTCCTTTCAAGTAAATACCTTGCATCAGGTAGTAGTGGCAGTGGAGCGGAGAGAAGTGGACATATTTCAAAGATGTAGAGACCCCTCGGGCTTGGTAACAGGTTGGATACAAGGGTGAAGGAGAGGGGGAAGGTGGCTCTGGTGACTCCTAGTGTCTGACTTGAACCCAGGATGATTGGTGGCGATGCAGTGTGTACACCAAACACAAGAAGAAAGGAGGCAAACGATTTTGCCATCTTATCTCCCCCTCGAACTTCCAATTCTTTGCCTTTTTCCAGATTACAGGACAACATGGCTTCTCTCACTAAAGCCAAGGAACTAAGCTGAACTGTGCTCTCCTAACCCTTCTTTGGAGCAAAGGATACACTCATGTTGGGTTCAGAGAACACCCTGGAGACATAGAATGGTGCCAAGAAGGTAGCAAAACCAAATTTATCCATTAGGGCAGGTGCAAGTTGTCAGAAATATTCTATGGATAATCTGTTTGGACTTTGAGTAATACTTAACATAGTCTTTGAGGAGTCACCACAAAAAATTTTATTCTTAAAAATCACAAAAAATATGTACACTTTGTAAATATTGCGTTTCAGGGCCTTATTTAACTATTTCTTTTCTTTTTACTCTTTCAGGTAATAGGATTATAGTAAACTGCCCCTGGTTAATCTTGGACTTGTCTCCAAGATTATGAGTATTATGTATTTTAGCACAGGCACTTGTGTTAGTGATTTCAGGAAGAAGTCAGGATTAGAGTCTCCCGTCCTTGGAGTCTCTTTACCAGCTAGCTGCTTAATACTGTACAAGCTTCTCAAGACGACCCTCTGAGCATCTGCCCAGCTCATAGCTAACGTTAATCCTCTGTAGGAATTTAAAAATTTTCACCGTTCTGAAGTAACATTATAAATAAATGATTTTAAGTAAAAGGGGAATCACTTTAGATCATTATATTAATTTTTCTCAAAGAGACCTTTCTTGGCTCTCTCTCTGATACAGCTCTCCCAAGTCATACACTGTCACATCATGCTCTTTCATTTTCTTTCTAGCAGTTATTAAGGTCTGATATCACCTTACTTGACTCCCCTCCTCTACACTGACTCTAAGAGATCAGTGGTCTCTACTGTCTTGCTCACCAGTGTAGCTCTAAGCTCTAGTTCCTAGACAAGAGTCTGACCCATACACATTCCCAAGAAATTGTTTTTGAATCAATAAATGATGTCAATATATAAATATATTTCTACCTTTCCTTCATTTACCAGATAATTCATATTGTTTTAATTTAGTTTAAAATAATCACATAAGTGTGCTTTGTCAACCAGTAAATTGTTTAGTAGTTAATGCATATTAAAATGCACATTGAAGTTAACTATGCATTATGGTTTATAAAACAGATGTTGCTTACATGGTATTATGTTTTGAATTTTTACTTTTGAATTTTTAAAAACTGCTGGTTTTTTCATGTTAGAATAATTTTTTTCAGAATGATGAAAGACGAGATTTCAGGGTGCTTTTTTGCAAGTATCTTTCAGTAAATAACATTGAAGATATGAGTAACCTTTAATTCCCACTAATAAAAAGTCAAGATGGAGATATCATATTTTTCTTTGACTTTTAGCTTTTGAGGTGTGGGGATATACTCATGTTATATATAGTGATTTTTATCAGTTGCGTGCAACTTGTAAATGTAAAAATCATTTTGCAAGAAATTTGTAGAATTATATTATAAACATATTTCTATACTAAGTTCCTTCTATATCCAGTATTCAACTAATGATGTTACAGGTTGTGACACAATAATCATTTGTCTTGAGCCTCAAAGAATGGGTAAGATTTATGTATTGATTCCCTGTTCTTTAAATTTAGCAACTATCATTAACAGGTTTTTTATTTTTTAGAAATTGTTATTAGTAAAAATACAAGTATTTTAAAATACAAATATATATTTTTTAAGTTTCTACAGAAAGGAAACAACAGGTTGAACTGCTGTTGGGAATACTGGAAATGACGCAGGAGTTTTATTCAGTGCTAGAGAACAAAGGAGTTGGGTTTCTAGATGAGAGCAAAACCTTAATAAGTTAATCAAAATCAGTTATATTTGCAGTGATTGACAAGTCAGTCAATTTAAGAACTATTACTATCTCCTGTGCCAGTCTTGTTTTCTGACTTTTTATGGTCATCTAAAACATGTTTCTTGATTCTTGATGTCCAACAGAAGTGGATCAAAGCAGACTTTGTAATATAATTTGACAGCAATAGAAGATACCAGCAGAAAAAATTCATGATATGAAACAAGATGCGATCAAGTTTAGTCTTACTTGAGAGCTTGACTCAATGTGGTTAGTTAGCAAGTAGCTTCCTTGTTTAGTTTCCCAAGGGAAACTAAGAACAGATATTGGGAGACCACCGGGAATCTCTCTGCCACATTTCTTTTCTTCCTTTCCTCCTTGCTTTCCTTCAGCTGCCCCACCATTACACCCACCCACAAATCAGATATAGATCATAAAGTTACTTTGACTGGAGGCAGGGATGCAGGGTGAGTGAAGTAAATAGTGGGAGTGAAAATTAACTTTCAAGGTGGGTTTACAAGGTTATAGGACAGTGGCAGGATCAGTACTGGGCTTTGAATAGGTGTTTATTCCCATTGCGAGGATGATTGTGGGGGTAGGAACGATTTTTATGGCATTTCAAAAGATTGATAGCTAGACTAATTTTGAACTGGACATGTGAATGTTATAAATGTGCAATTACTAAAAATATGTGCTGATCAGAACCCTCACCTAGCCCTGTATACATCTATTTTGAGCCCTCTTTTCTCATTGCCAAGGCACTCTAATCTCCCACAACTGCTGAGTTTGCTTCTGACCCTTAAATGGCAAGCCTGCTTTCCTCACTTCTTTTTATGGTCTAGGATAAAAATTCAGTTATTTTTCAACGCTGTGGGTAGGTGAGAAGTTAAATCTGCTCTTTGTGTTTTTATTTCCCTTTGATTATTTGCTACTTTTGCTAATTTATTTTGTACCTATCTTCCTCTAGTGGAAGTGAGGAAATGGCCATTACTTGTTAACTTGCAAAGGGACCCAAGTAACTCTTTACTTTCTTGAGGTAAGTATGTGGATCTGGAGGACTTTCCAGGCTCTGTTGGCTTAGTGAACGCTGGGATGGCTGCTAGCATGTAATGCAGCTTCGAAGTTCATAAACCAGCTATAAACATTTGTCAGCTTTTGGTTACCCAGAAAAGTGGAGAAGAAGGTGATATTCTTGCTGGTTTGAGTATTGTGATTTGTTACTGTATATACTGAGCATGTTTTGCAAATTTAAACCATGTACTATAGAACTGAAGCATAATTTGCTCTTTATTTAGATACAGACCCCAAGATTCTCATTATGAGTTTTAGCTAATGGTGGATAGTGCTATAGCAGTCAAAAAGAGTCAGGGGTGTCGTGGAAAGAACATGGTGGTAGAGTCAGGTCTGTAGTTCAGGTCTGAGTTACCCTCTTTAAACAGTTTCTTCAAGTGTAAAATGGAAATACGTCCACTAGTGTCATCTAATTTTAGCGTTATTATGAGAATTGAGTTAGATTATATTTACATGCATAGCACTTAGGACATTCTAAATTGTTATAGAAATATTAGTTACAACTGTTATTAATAATTCTGTGAGCTGAAATTGAGCCTTTACCTCATCCTTCAATCTAGCACTAGCATTTTAAGATATATCCAGTACCTTTAAAAAATATTTTAATATTTTTTAAAATAGACTGTTTTTTAGAGCTGTCTTAGGTTTACAGCAAAATTGAATGGAAAGTACCAAGAGTGCCCATATACCCTCTGCTCCACACTATCTTATCAGCATTCTCCACCCGAGTGGTACATGTTTTACAATCAGTGATCCTACACTGGCACATCATTATCACGCAAAGTCCATATTTTACATTAGGATTCAGTCTTGGAAGTATGCATTTTGTGAATTCAGACAAATGTATAATAACATGTATCTACCATTATGGTATCATACAGAATAGTTTCACTGCTCTAAAAATCCCCTGGGCTCTGCCTATTCGTCTCTCTCTCCCCACAACCCCTAGCAACCACTGACGGTTTTACTATCTCCATAGTTTTGCATTGTCCATAATGTTATATGATTGGAATCTTATTTACGTAGCCTTTTCAGATTGGCTTCTTTCACTCAGTAATATACATTTAAGGTCCCTCTTTGTCATTTCATGGCTTGATAGCTCATTTCTTTTTAGCGCTGAGTAATATTCCACTGTTTGGATATAGCACAGTTTATTTATCTATTCACCTACTGAAGAACACCTTGGTGGTTTTAGTTTTGGCAATTATGAATAAAGGTGCTGTAAACGTTCATGTGAGGTTGTGTGGACATAAGTTTTCAACTCCTTTTGGTAAATATAAGGAGCACGATTGCTGGATCATATGGTAAGTATGTTTAGTTTTGTAAGGAACCACCAAGCTGTCTTCCAAAGTGATTGTATTATTTTGCATTCCCACCAGCAATGAATGAGAGTTTCTGTTGCTCCACATCCTCACCAGCATTTGGTATTGTCAATGTTCTGAATTTTGACCATTCTAATAGGTGTGTACTGGTATCTCATTGCTGTTTTAATTTGCAATTCCCTAATGACATCGAGATTGAGCACCTTTTCATATGCTTATTTGCCATCTGTATATCTACTTTGCTGAGGTGTCTGGTCAGGTCTTTTGCTCATTTTTAAATTCAGGCGTTCATTTTCTTACTATGAGTTTTAAGAGTTCTTTGTATGTCCTTTATCAGATATGTCTTTTTTTTTTTTAATTTAAAAAAAGTTGAAAAATTTTTTTCCATTACAGTTGATATTCAGTCTCGACGTGGCTTCTTTATATCCTTAGTTATAGGAGTTCTGTTCAGCTATCTTGAGGTGGTTCTCAAGAGTGGTGGTTCTATAATTTAATTGTAATTTTGATGTGGTTATGGAAGAGGTGAGCACAGTATTTACCATCTTGACCCGAACTCTCAGGTATGGCTTTTGTAAATGTTTACTTCCAGTCTGTGGCTTTTCTTCTCAGTCTCTTGATATCCAATACATTTTTACTTAATTTCTGGGAGAAAAAGTCTAGTTAGTTGAGTTTTCTGGGGAGTGGTGGGGAAAGAAGGAAGGAAGAGGAAGAAATTGGAGTTTAATATTTCTCATTCCTACTGATGAGGCATTCTGCCTTGCTTTTGAAGTTAGGTAATTATTTGGACATTCTTAAAACTAGTTTTAACTCTCTACACCCACTAAGATGGCTATAATTAAAAAAAAAGTGGAAAATAACAAGTGTTAGTGAGGACATGGAGAAATTGGATACCTTGTATATTGCTGGTGGGAATGTCAAATGGTTCCTGTGGAATCAGCTTGATGGTACCTCAAAAAGTTGAACATAGAATTATGTTTTGCCTGACAATTCTGCTTGTAGGTATATACCCAAAAGAATTGAAAACAGATACTCAAATATTTGTGCACAAATGTTTAGCAATATTCATAATAGCCAAAAACAGAAACAACAAAATGTCCATCAATGAATAGGTAAATTGTAGTTTATACATTCAATGAACTATTATTCATAAAAAGTAATGAAGTAATTCATAAAAAGTAATACATGTTACAATGTGGGTGAATCTCAGAAACATGAAAGAAGCCAGACCTTTTGTTCACATATCATCTAATTCTGTTTGTATGAAATATGCAAAATAGGTAAATCTGTAGATGCAAAAAGATTGATGATTAGTAGGCATTAGAGGTAGGGGGTTTGGGAAACTGCTTAATGGAAATGAGGTTTTATTTTGGGATGATAAAAGTGTTTTGGAACTAGAAATGGTGGTTTCACAACATTGTGAATATACTAAATGCCACTGAATTGTTCACTTTAAAACAGCTAATTTTATATTGTGTATTTCACTTCATTTTTTTTTAAAGCTAGTTTTAAGATTACTGTAATTTTTAAAAAGTATTCTCTTATAAGTTTTCCATTTAGAGTGGTCTGTTATTAAATGGCAAATTATAATCCATTATAATTTCATGGATAAAAAAGCTTCATTTTGTCCATACTTCATTGGGTGGATGTTGTGAGGTTATTTCATTCTCCAGATCCTCTGAATTACAGCTGAGAGATAAATTTAGGATCAAATTGTTAAAAGTTTTAGAGGCACTACAAATATGTGGCCAAATTAATTGTTCAGGAAAGATGTTTTTCCAGAGTATAGCAGAGTAATTTTGCCCTCTTAATGGTTCAGAAAAAGGAATGTCAAGAGTAATTTATAATTTTCTTTACTTTAAGGAAAGAAGTTATGAGAGCTTGCATTTAAAATATATGGAACAGATCAGCTAAAAATTTAAAAATATCAGTGGAAGAGATGTTCCAGGAATGGGCAGTTGGCCACAAAATCTAGCTCTTTAAGGGTTAGCTAAAAAGAAAGGAAAATGTGATAGGACTAAGGGCTTTTTTTAGTGACTGATAAAAGAACACATATATGTAGTCTAGAAATAGACTTCTTGATATTATATTTTAAGATGCATTTATAAAGCAAATTCTCATTTGTAGGGAATTTGAGTAGTATAATGACAATATCTTTATACATGGTTTTTAGAAGATTCAGAATTGTTCTTTGTTTATTTCAGCGAAGTCTTAAAATTAATTGTAGTTTTGAATAGGTAATACATTTACATGGTTCAAAATTCAGAAGGCACAGGTGAGATATAGTCAGAATTCCCCTTCCCATACTTGTCTCCCCAGTCACTTAATTTCCTTTCCTATAGACAACTAGCATTATCAGTTTCTTATGATTCCTGTAACAGATGTTTGATTATATAAGATTTACTTATATTAATTTTATGTAGAGTTGGAATAATTAGAACATCTTGGTCTGTAATGAACCATCTCCCTCCACATTTACTTCTGTTTATTCTGAGTCTTAGAGCAATGGTTTGTCGTCAAGTAAAGAACTCTCAGCAAAGAATTGTCAGTCTTAATGTAGTCGCTACCTAGTTTTCACTGTGATTTCTAGTGATACTCTCCATCTTCCTAAATAGAATAAAAGAATAATTTATAGTAGAATAAAAGTTTTACAGATAAATTTAATTCAGTTAGGAACACAAAAATTTGTGAAATATAGTACTTGAAATTACATAAAAGTATTTTCCCTATAAAGTTCTCTTTCCATCTTAATTTTCTCCTATATAATTAAATATTTGGCTTATTCCTGGTACACCATATATTTTTGGCCCCTTTTTTGTTCTCATTTTTGTAAGAATTATAAGCTGGAGTTCATATGAACATAGTCAGAATTGCAAAAGAACAGTTGTTTGTGACTTGCCTGCCCCCTGCTAGTACTACTTCTCTGCCCTTCCTCCTCCTTCACCCCGCCGCCCCCCAATAAGGCATCGTTTTCCTATATATCTGCTTGTGGCTATGGCCATAATGTAACCTATTATGGTTTACAGAATATTGGTGTAAGATTTCTTTTTTACTTTTGGAATTTCCTCTTAATCACTTGATTGAACTTATGTATGGAATGAATATTATTTTAGTAGTAACCTATAAAAATTTGGTGTGACTAATTTGAAATAATAAGCTGTAGAATAGTTAGGAGCTCCATTATAACAGTAACAAAAAAGAATAAACAGAAGTGTGTAAAGAAAACTTTTAAAATGTTACTGAGAGGACTTGAATAAATGGGAAAATGTACCATATTCTTAGGAAGATTCAACATCATAAAATGTAAATTCTTGCTAAATTAATCTATAAATTTAACTTGATCCTTGTGGAAATTACAAGTTGTTTCCTTTAAACTACTCAAGCAATTTCTAAAGTTGAAATGGATAAGCAAACATGAAAGAATAATCAGATTCTGAAAAAGAAGAGTGAAGGGTAGGAGTGGTGATGTCTAGTCCAATTAAACCGTGTTGCAAAGTTATGGTGCTTAAAATAGAATGCTAGTAAACTGGGTCATGAGTAGGCAAGTGAATCAATAGAACAGAATAGATCGTCCAGAAATAGACATCAATGTGTATAGATGTCATCTAGAAAAAAACAAAATTGGATTCTTTCCTAATGTTCCAGATACTTTCCATTGTAGATAAGAAGTATAAATATTTGAAAAACAAAACTGTAAAAGAACAAAAATGAGGTAATTTCATTACTACCTTGGGTTAGAACGTTAGAATTATGCTATCTAATTCAAATCATAAAATAGATTTGAAGGACCTATGTAAGTGGAAAGTTAAACCTTGTTAATGGATTAGAAGACATTACATTTCTCCCCAAATTAATGTTAGTTTAATATTACTAATCAAAATCCCAGTAGGTTTTTTTTTTAATAGGCTCATTCCAAAAAATATATGGATACACAAAGGACTAAAAATAACCAAGACATTAAAAAAAAAACAAAACTTTTATTATGAAAAATTTTAAAACTGTACAAAAGTAGGCTGGATAGTATAATGAACCTCTGTGCATCCCTCACTCAGCTTCAGTCGTTATCAACACTTGGTCACTTTTGTTTTATGTATATCCCTAACCATTCCTCCAACTCCTGTATTATCTTGGATCAAATCTTAGACATCACATAGTGATTTCATTCAAAACTTTTCAGCAAATACTTTTAAAAGAGAACACTCTCTTTTAAAAAACACAATATCGTAATCTTGCCCTAAGAAATTCATATGGGAAAGGTAAGACAAATGATATTTTCCCTTCAATTTACCATTATTTTCCAAATAAAAGAGTTAATATACATCAAGCATGCTTCAATCTATTAGTTTATATTGATAATCTAAAACAAAACAAAACTGGTAACCAGTGAAGGATGCCAGTGACCCAACTCATTAATTTGGGAATAATGGCAAATCGAGGAAAAAATAGCATTCATGTACTTGATGATTCAGTCCATTGCAGTTTTTCTTATTGGCCTATTTTTTGACCAGTAGGAGCCAATTCAAGTTGACTCCTTAGCCCTTTTGGTATAACCCTAGAGCTTTTTGATAGCTTCCTTAACAGCTGGTATAACAAGTTGTTTCGGATTTGTTTGTACATTTCCTGCCTCAGTCATGAAATTAGCCATATCAGAAATGAAAGTTTAGTATTCCACAGAAAGAATCAGTTCACATTCTACAAATATTAACAAGGGAATATTATTAATAATTTTAAGACAGTAAGTTGATACTTGAAATGGACAAATTACTTGAAAGCTAAGAACTACCAATGCTCACTCAAAAAGATAGATAAACCTGTATCTATTATAGAAATTGAAGTTATAGTTAAAAACTTTCCCACAAAGAAAGCTTCAGGCCCAGATGCCTTCACTGGTGAATTCTAACCAATATTTAAAAAAGAAGTAATATGATCCTACACTAACTCTTCTAGAAAATAAAAAAAGTGGTAGCAATTGCCAGACGTTATAAGAAAACTCTGGATCATTCTCTTCATGAACATAGTCATCAAAACCCTTAACTAGAGGGGAGAAAAAAATAGTGTAGATAATAGAGGCTCTGTTCATTCTTCTGGCGACCAAATCAAAGTTGTGACAGAAACAAGGAGCAGCAGCAAGGAAAAATCACCCGGGATCTAGATGAATAAGCCATACAACTAGGGAGAAACCCAAGAAAGCACCCTGCAATGGTAGAAGGTAGGACGGGGCGAGGACGAGGGGCTGCCCAGTCTTGAGCGGCTGAGTAGGACAGAGGCTGCGGCAATGGCAGAAACCTCTTAAAGGGGTCACATCCATGAGCGGATTTTCGTGATGACTGACCTGCTCGCTCTGAGCACCAGTTGCCCTTTAGGCTGTGTGCTGGGAGCATGAGGGACTTGCGGGGAGATACTTTAGGAGTGAGGGTCTAGGGGAGACTCGCACTGTACAGAAGTGCCGGCAGTATCTATTGTTCCCTGTTGAGCTCTCCCCCCTCCCAGTGTACAGACACAGAGCAGCCATAACCATAATGTCATCAAACTGGGTAACAGAGGTCGCTCCGCCCAGAAGATTCCCTAAAACCCGCCTAGCCCAACTTGTGGCCCCACCTAAACCACAACCAGGTATATCCTCAGTGAGTCAGGAGCACCTTGCTGAGCAGTGCCTAGATTCACACTGGAAGCAGCTGGCCTCGGTTTCTGGTGTGTCCTTTTGAGGCAACTGTAAGCACAGCATCTGTGGATTTCTTGCTGAATCTTAACAGGGGGCCCCGGAGTGGTAGAGGCTTGGGTTAAATTTGGCCTGCATCTGAACCCCTCAGGACTGTGCCACTGGACACTTACTTCACAAATCCACACTAATAAGACCAGGAAACTTAGGAAAGGCAGCCAAAATGGGAAGACAAAGAAGCAGAAACCACATGAGAGAACAGAACAGAGATCCAGATATAATGGAGTCAAGCAATCTAACAGACGCAAAATTCAAAATTCAAAAGCTCGATGAACTTTTAGGAAATGTAGATGAATTCAGCAAAGATATAAAAAAAATAAAAATGGAAGTTATAAAAGGGAACCAGTCTGAAATGAAGAACACATTATCTGAGAGAAGTATATTAAATGGAATAAACAAAGTGAATAAAGAAAAGGATTAAAAGTCTACTGCCATGCTACCCTGAACAAGCCCGATCTCATCTGATCTTGGAAGCTAAGCAGGGTCAGGCCTGGTTAGTACTTAGATGGGAGACCACCTGGGAAAACCAGGTGCTGTAGGTGTAAAAAAATAAAAAAATAAGGGATTGTAAGCTGACAAGGTTCTTGCAATCTGTAAGGTGAATTAAAGGTTGCCTCACCTAAAAAAAAACAAAAAACAAAAAAAGCTAATGCCCTATTTAGAAGATGGAAAAACCAAGGACACACAATCAGTATGGCCAGAGAGAAGATGCTAAGATTATAAAAATAATTTAAGGAGCACATGGGACACTATTAAGGGTCCGTTTGATCGGCGTAACTGAAGAAAATCAAGATGTTGAACAGCTATTTGAAGAAATAATGATGGCAAACTTCCCTAACCTGGTGAAGGAAATAGACATAAAACCCCAGGAAACTCAGAGGATTACAAAAATCAGGGATCCAAAGAGGCCCACACCAGGACACATCTTAATTAAAATGCCAAAGATTAAATATAAAGAAAGAATATTAAAAGCAGCAAGAGAAAAACAGATAGTTACTTATAAGGGAACACCCATACGACTGGCAGCTGATTTCTCAAGACTATGCAGGACAGAAGGGCTTGGCAAAAAATATTCAACAGGATGAAGACCCAGGATCTACAACCAAGAATAATTTATCCAGCAAAGCTATCATTTAGAGCTGAAGGACAGATAAAGAGCTTCCCAGACAAAAATAAGCTAAAGGAATTCACCACCACCAAGCCCGTATTACAGGAAATGTTGGAGGGACTTCTTTAAGAAGGAAGAAACATGTATCAAAAACAGGAATAAAGAATGGTAAGAATATTATATTCCTATCAGTAAGTACCTCAAATGGAAAAGAATTAAGTGCTCCAACTAAAAGAGTGGATGAATGGAAAGGAAAACAAGACCCCTATATGTTGCCTATCAGAGACTCACTTCAGATTAAAAGATACAGACTAAAAAGAGGGCAATGGAAAAACATAGTGCTTTGATGGACCTAGAGGGTATTTAAGTCAGACAGAGAAAGATAAACACTATGTGATTTCACTGCTATGCAGAATCTAAAGAATAAAAAGAACAAACTAATCAAAAACAGACTCACAAATATAGCGGACAATTTGATGATGGACAGAGGAGAGGGGTGTTTGAGGGGCTGGGAGAATGGAGTTAAGGGTTAAAGAAGTACAAATTAGGAGCTGATGATGGTCTTAGGGTTGGGATGCATGGCATAGGAAATGCAGTTAACATTAATATGTTGGTTAGGTGGAGGATCTGGGGAGGGAGGAGCAATTGGGATTGTTTTACAAACTATATAGATGTCTAACCAATGGGCTATATACTTGAAACTAATTAAGTTAAAAATTTTTTAATGGAAAAAATGGTAAGTATGAGGTGATGGATGTGCTAACTATATTGTGATAATTTCATAATAATTTTATAACATGCGTATATAAGATGATCATCATATGGTACCCCTTAAATTTGTACAGTTTTGTCAAATTACCCTATAAAGTTGGGGGATAGAACACTTATCATACTGGCTAAAAAGAAAGGATAATACAATTGATTACATAAAAAACAGCTTCTGCATGGTAAAATCACTATAAATTCAAATCAATAATCACCAGGCTAATTTACTTAATACATAAGTAAAATTAGTATGTATTATGGATTAATAAGAAAAAGACTGATAAGATAACCTAATAGAAAAATGAGCAAAGGATATGAAAAAGAAATACAAGTGACTGTTAAATAAATGAAAAATGTACCTTTTTTGTAATAAGGGAAATGCAAATTGAAATGAAAAGGAGATAACCATATTTTACCTATCAGATTGGCTAATATCAAAATATTGGTTAATACCACATGTTGGCAAGGGTGTGTGGGAATAGTCATTTCCCACTAAAAGGAACCAGGGCTCCTTAGAGACACGGCCGAATTCAGGAAATGCTTAAGATGAGTCTGAGATATCTTACAGTGACAAAAAGCAAGAAAACTATCCAAGATTAAAGATTTATATCAAAAAGATTTGAGATAAACAAGATTAAATCATTACTAGTGGAGTCTTAAGTGGTAGGCATTGGGTGGTTACTATACAATTCTTTCAGCTCAGCTGCATGAACATTTTTATAACGTAGTGCTGGAGGTAGGTGAAAGGAGATGGGAGCCAGCCTGAAGCAGCTCTTACTCGTTAACGATGAGAGCATCAAAAGATTAATAATGACTGCAGTTGACTGATACACATGAAATAGAAAAGTCTAGTTAATGATATAATAATAAATATTTGGAGGGTGCTTGAGTACACTCATTCTGAAAATTAGTAAATAAGAAAAACCAAGCATTTATCTTGCCTTATTACAATCAAAGTAATCAAACAGTTGATAAGGAAGTTTCTTCTTTGGAGAATTTTAGCTAATAAATGTAGAAGGGACAGTATAATTAGAAAATCACCACTTGTATTCTTTAATAAAATTGTGGCTGTCGTTAATAGATGCTAAACCATTGAATGAAAGGCTAATGGTGAGCTGTGATGGACAGATCATGTGACAGCACTTGAAACCACAGTTTCATCTTCTCATCACTAAAAGTGTTGTCCGATTTTAATGTATCTCACAGTGCGATGCTATGGAAAGTATGTAGGCATTTTCGGGGAAGTTTTTCTTGCCCAAAATACCAAATCCACATCTGATCAAACTTCCACATCTATAGACCTAGTTACAGGAAATATGGGGGATAAAGGAGGAAGTTGAATATTACCATAAAAGAAGGCATTAGCAAATGCAGGAATGTGGGAAATCCTACAGGATAAATATGTTTTTCTCTACAAATAAACAGCTCGCCTGGAAAACAAAGGGTGAGGAGAGGGGAACTGTTTTAAACCAAGGAACTGTTTTAAGGAACTGTTTTAGATTGAATGTGATACATCCAAATGCAGTATGTGGACCTGGTTTGAATCTTCATTTAAATAAACCAATTGTAAAATAGCATTTTTGAAACAATTGGAGAAATTTGAATATGGCCTGATTATTAGATGATTATAAGGAATTATTAATTTTGCTAGGTGTAATAACATTGCGGTATATTTTTTAAAAGTCCTTATCTGTTAGTGATATGTAACTGAAGTATTTAGTGGTGAAATATATTGATATCTGGGATTTGCCTTAAAATACTCTGTAACGGGGCAGAGGTAAATGAAATATGATAAGCCAAATGTTAATCATCGAAACTGAGTAATGAATACTTGGAGATTCATTGTATTTTCTCTCTACTTTTGTATAAGTTTGGAATTTTCTAAAATAAAGAAGTTTTTAAAAAAATACCACATGGTCATTTTTAAGAAAACAAGAGGTTCTTCAGTGTGTACTGAATTTAAGGTAGAATAGTGTGTATGATGATTTACTATTTGAGTTAACAAAGAGGAAAGAAAAGAATATACTCAATGCTAGAATGTCTTTAAAGAAGTCTTTGTAAGAAGCTCCTGTGGGGACAGAGGTAGGAGAAAAGGCTTGTGCACTGTGTAGTATTGAAAAAATAGATTCTAAAAAAAGTGGAATTACTAACCAAAATTCTAGACACATAACACCTGTGTAAGATTTAGAACAGTAGAATGTTAATGTTGGTAGGGTTTTAGAAATAATTTAGGCCACCTAATTTTAAAACTAAGAAAACTGAAATCTAGAGAGAGATTTTTTTAAAATTTTAATTAGTTTCAAGTATACAGTACATTGGTTAGATATCTATATAGTTCGTAAAATAGTTCACCCCCCAGTTGCTCTGTCCCTCTCCTGACTCTCCACCTAGCCAATGTATTCATTCTAATTGCATTACCTATGCCATACTTCCCCATCCCCGTGTCCATACATCAGCTACTAATTTGTACTTCTTTAACCCTTAACCCCATTCTCCCAGCCCCTCAAACACCCCTCCCCTCTGTCCATCATCAAATTGTCCACTATATTTGTGAGTCTGTTTTTGATTAGTTTGTTCTTTTTATTCTTTAGATTCCGCATAGAAGTGAAATCACAAATTATCTTTCTCTGTCTGACTTAAATACCCTCTAGGTCCATCAAAGCAATATGTTTTTCCATCCCCCTCCTTTTAGTCTGTATCTTTTAATCTGAAGTGAGTCTCTGATAGGCAACATGTAGGGGTCTTGTTTTCCTTTCCATTCATCCACTTTTTTAGTTGGAGCACTTAATTCTTTTCCATTTGAGGTACTTATTGATAGGAATATAATATTCTTACCATTCTTTATTCCTGTTTCTGATACATGTTTCTTCCTTCTTAAAGAAGTCCCTCCAACATTTCCTGTAATACGGGCTTGGTGGTGGTGAATTCCTTTAGCTTATTTTTGTCTGGGAAGCTCTTTATCTGTCCTTCAGCTCTAAATGATAGCTTTGCTGGATAAATTATTCTTGGTTGTAGATCCTGGGTCTTCATCCTGTTGAATATTTTTTGCCAAGCCCTTCTGTCCTGCATAGTCTCTCTTGAGAAATCAGCTGCCAGTCGTATGGGTGTTCCCTTATAAGTAACTATCTGTTTTTCTCTTGCTGCTTTTAATATTCTTTCTTTATATTTAATCTTTGGCATTTTAATTAAGATGTGTCCTGGTGTGGGCCTCTTTGGATCCCTGATTTTTGTAATCCTCTGAGTTTCCTGGGGTTTTATGTCTATTTCCTTCACCAGGTTAGGGAAGTTTGCCATCATTATTTCTTCAAATAGCTGTTCAACATCTTGATTTTCTTCAGTTACGCCGATCAAAAGGATATTTGGACCCTTAATAGTGTCCCATGTGCTCCTTAAATTATTTTTATAATCTTGGCATCTTCTCTCTGGCCATACTGATTGCGTGTCCTTGGCTTTCCCATCCTCTAAATAGGGCATTTGATTCTTTTCTTTATTCACTCTGTTTATTCCTGTTTATTCCATTTAGTATACTTCTCATCTCAGATAATGTGTTCTCCATTTTAGACTGGTTCTCTCTTATCATCTCCATCTCCATTTTTATGTTTTTTATCTTTTTGTTGAAGTTTTCACTAAATTTATCTACACTTCCCAAAAGTTTATTGAGCATCTTTATAACCAGTGGTTTGAACTCTGCATCTGTTAGATTACTTGACTCTATTATATCTTGATCTCTGTTCTTTTCTCTCATATGGTTTCTGCTTCTTCGTCTTCCCATTTTGGCTGCCTTTCCTTATCTGTTTCTATGTACTAAGCAAAGCTCCTAAGTCTGCTGGTCTTATTAGTTTGAATTTGTGAAGTAAGTGTCCAGTGGCACAGTCCTGAGAGAGGCTCAGCTACAGGACAAATTTAGCTCAAGCCTCTGATCTTCCGAGGCCACCTGTTAAGATTCAGCAAGCAATCCACAGATGCTGTGCTTATAGTTGCCTCAAAAGGCCATACCAGAAACGGAGGCCAGCTGTCTCCAGTGTGAGTCTAGGCGCTGCTCAGCAAGGAGCACCTGACTTGCTGAGCATATACCTGGATATGATTGAGTGGGGCCGTCAGTAGGGGGAGGTGAAGTTTCAGGAAATCCTCTGGCAGAGCGACCTCTGTTATCCAATCCGATAACTTCACAGCTCTGGCGGTGCTGTGTGGGAGGGAGGAGGGCTCAGCAGGGAACAATGGATACTGCAGGCACTTCTGTACAGAGCTGATCTCCCCTCGGCCCTCACTCCAACAATATCTCCCTGTAAGTCCCTGGTGCCCCCTGTTGTGCAGCCAAATTGCCATTGGTGCTCTGAGCAAGCAGGTTCGTTGCCTCAAAAATCAACTTGCAGATGCAGCCCCTTTAAGAGGCGCCTGTTGCTGCCACAGCCTGTCTCATTCAGCCACTGGAGACTGGGTCGCCCCACGTCCTTGCCTCGTCCTACCTTCTGTGGTTGCACGATGCTTTCTTGGATTTCTCCCTAGTTGTATGGCTTGTTCATCACGTTCCCAGGCAATCCTTCCTTGCTGCTGCTGCTTGTTTTCGTCACAACTTTGGTCACCAGAGGGATGAACAGAGTCTCTGTCATCTACGTTGCCTTTTTTTTTTTTTTTTTTTTGCCGTTTTGACTGGTCTAAGAGGCAGAATCGTACCCAAGTCTCCTGACTGTCCTCTGTAAAGAAGACAGCATACAACTATGGTTTAAATTTTAACATCTTAAATTGGATCGAAATGTGAACAATATGTCAATGCTACTTTGGTGACACAATATCTGCCTTTTTACAGTGTATTCCTATTGTTCTAAGACTTTGTGTGGGAAAATGTTATTTATGCATGTCTGGAATGCTGTTGCTGTGGCTTTGTTTTAATAACCTCAGGAAACTCGAATGTTCTAAATATTTCATTCACTGCATTTGGCTTTCAGAAATTTCCTAAGGAATAATGCTTGGCATTCTTCTCGGCCAATTATAAAAGTCTTAAATGTTTGTTCTAAAGTATTCAAGCTATACACAAGTTTTTAAAGTGAAATGCCTCCTCCTCCATATGCCACCAATTGTACCGTACAGACCAATCATTGTTTCTTGGGTAAATGCTTTCAAGTGGTTATTTAAATTGAAGTTTCCCATCATATTCAGAGAATGCAGGAAGCCTGACTTCTGTACGTATCTCATACTGTTTTTTTCTTTTCCACTTGATCCCCTCCTGTATTTCTCTCTTGAGAAATAGGTATCTCTTGTCCATTTGTTGACCCCAGGAGAAGCCAGAGCCTCTGCATCCCTTTCATGGCACCATCCTCTCTGATTAGTTAAAAATTCTTGTCATTGCTGTTTCCTAAATATGACTTGAATCTACTTGCTGCTTCCTATCTCCAGGGATGCTGATTATATCCAGCTCCCTTGTCTTCTCTAGCTGACCTCTCTGGCGCATCACTCATTCAGTCTCCAGATTGAGGCTCCTGAAACACAAGTGAGATTACTGTTTTCCTCAAAACCAAAGATTCCTAGTTGCAGTAACTCTTTGGTGCACTCGCTATGTGAATTTTTTATACTGGTCCCAGTCTAATTTATCCACCTCCTCTGTTGCCCTCTTCCTTCTTCCCATCATGTACCCCTACACCATATCAAACTACTTGAATTTCTCAGCGTCTTCTGGATGCAATATACTGTTTCCTGCATTTGTGCCTTTGCAATTGCAGTGCACCTTGCCTGGAATACCTCCACTTTCTGGGCTCAGTAAATTTCTTCTCTAGGCCCAGCTCAAATGTTCCCTCTTGAAAAGTGTTCTGGGACCCTCTCAGTACCTTATTTCCTCCATGATATAGCCCTTGTCAACATGATGTTGTAGCTGCTCAGGCCCTTTATTAGATCAGGGCTGGCAAACTTTCTGTAAATGATCAGGTAATAGATACTTTTGGCTTTGTGGACTATGTGATCTATCCAGTCTGTCAAGATTACTCAACTTTGTCATTGTAGTTTGAAAGTAGCCATAGACTGTAGATAAATGAATGAGCATGGCTGTGTTTCAATAAATTTTTATTTATGGACACTGGACTTTGAATTTCATATAAATTCACATGTCACAAAACGTTCTTTTGAGTTTTTTCAACCTTTTGAAAATGTAAAGACAATTCTAAGGTCACAGGCCATGCAGAAACAGGTGGTGGGCTAGATTTGGCTCATGGGCCACCATTTCCAGTCCTTGCATTAGAGCGTGAGCTGTTCAGTGGTAGGCTTTATATATTTTTGTACATCTCTGCTCTCTACACCCCCTGCCATGCCTTAGTTCATTTCTAACCAAATAATGACAGCAATTGTTTGTGGAGTAAATGCTCAAGTTAGGAATTACTTGATATATGGTAGTTTCTAAACAAATGTGAAAAATAATGGAGATTAATACTGAGAATTAGTGATCATTTTTTATATTTATTAATAAACATTTTCAGAAAAGAGTGTAAAAAAGTTGCATAATATAGAGGAGTATCCCTCTATGTCGAAGATCTGCCAGAAAAGATCTAAGAAATAAGCAAAGAGTCTCTGCTTACGGAAGAGAATATTGAAAAGTGCTCCGAATCCTCTATTTGAGTCAAAGATAAGATTAAAATGCCTTCTCTATCTTTTCCTTTTCCTTATACCTGGCCTGGAGAAAATCATATTGTGGCTTTTATCCAGTAGCAGTTAAGTTTTCAGAGGTTTTTTGTTTGTTTGTTTGTTTGTTTGTTTGTTTTAATGAGGGTCTGCCTACATTGCGGGTGTAGGCAGTGGCCTTGTGGTTTGAATCAGGCACATAGACTATGTTTGAGTCCTGGCGCAGCACTGATCCTCTCTGTGCCCTTTGCCACATCACCAAATCATCTAAGGCTCGGTTTCCTCATTGCTGTAATGGCAAAAGTTACATAATACCTGGCTTGCATGAAAAGTAGAGATAATATATTAAAAATGGAATATGTAATGCCAGCATCTGGCTTAAAGTGGGCACCAAATAAATACTACCTGCTGTTATTATTTATTTCCCCTCAGCATTAGTCTATTTTCTTTTGGTATTTACAAGAGTTGTGAGAGAGGGTTAAGGTTTACAGGAGTACCTTGAATGTTTCAGTAAGTTATATTCAAACAGTGTAATCCAGCAACTTCCAATCTTTGTTTTTATTTTTATATAACCTGTAAATACTGCCAACTTTACTGGTTTCTTTAGTCTCCCTTTTTTTAAAAAAAATTTGTTTTAAAGATTTTTATTAGAATATAGCTAACATACAATAGTGCATTAGTTTCAGGTAAACGTTGAATAACATTTAGGTATAAACGTTATTCAACATTTATACCTAAAGAAGTGATCACCATGATAAGTTCAGCAATCATCTGACACCATACAACACTATCATTTAGTCGTCTTTTTAGAAATAAAAAAGTCCTTGAATACCAGGCATTAGAAAGTATTATGTGTGATCATCTTAACATTTGAACATTGATTTGGAAAAGGAAGGCAGGACATTCTTACTTTGAAGTCTAGTATCATACTCCATACCCTGGGACTCATAGTTAAGAATGATATGTGTGTATAATACTTTGTGTCTGTGACTACCTTTTCATATTGTTCTTAAAATATCTTATTGCTCCCCATAAAAATTGTCAGAGTATCTGTTCACAGCACAGTGTGTTGTGTCTTTGGACTAGTCAGGGAATGTCCTCTTTTGTTAAATAAACAACCTGATTAGCTAGATAAAGTGAAGGGATGTTTATAAGTCATTTTATAAACTGGCTTTGTGTCTACTTGTTCCTCCTGTTTAGGGAAAAAAAAATTGTTAATGGGTAAAATGGCTTTAAAACTCTAGGAACTGAAACTACTAATGCTTGGCCTTGTGGTAATTTACTGATTTAATTTGAACAACTTATTTCACCTCACACTCAGCTTTACTTATCTTTTAAACATAGAGTCATTGTGCATAAGAACTTGTGGTAGCTGTTCTATAAAACATTCTATGAGTAAGCTCCTATTTATTTGGAATCCAAGCAAGTGCAGATAATTACTGTTATGTTGGTCTTATTTTTAAGAAGGGATACACATGATTAGGATTTGTCTGTAGAAGCAATTTGCAGGGCGTATTTGATAGGACGCAGTCCTTGTACCATCTGGGTTACCATCAGAGCTCTCTGGCAGTAATGGTGGTGCTGAGGGGCTGTCAGATGCTAAGGGAATGAGATGATGTTGGGTGCATTACTGCATGCAGTTTTCTGGAAATTAGTAATATGTCTAAGACATATAGCTTGCTAATCAGGATTTCCCATGATGTAGATTATCACCATAGATAATCTAACTTTTTAAGGAAAATATTTCCAGAACTTTAACCTGGGATACTTGGAATATATCTACCACTACTATACTCTTGGTGGTGGGAATGGAAACTTGCATGACACCAATGGGAATGGAGGATAGGTAGAGGGAATGGGGAAAGCTCTTCTAGCTAGAGCTTTGCAAATGCTCATGTTGTCCCTCGGTTAGCCTTATCTTGGCTGGAAGAATGTGAGACTGTTGTTTTCCAAATCTCAGTCTCTCCCTCTTCTTAGCCCACATCCACATTTATGATTGTCCACCAGAAATATTCATTAGACATCTCATTGAACTCTGAAAATCATATGTTCGAAGGACAACCTCCCTATAGTTACTTCTTCCATGGACCCTTCCACATTCTCCTTGGAGGACAGCCCTCATCATGTCAGTCACCTGGTCCTGCAGATTCTTCCTTTTGTATAACTAAAAACCTGTCTCTTCCTTCCAACTCCAGTTTCTGTCCCTGTTCTTTCCCAGACTGAATGAACTGCAGAAACATTCTGTTACCAGGCTTGTCCATCTCCAGCCCAAGTCAAAGTGACTTTTCTAAAACCCAGATTGGGCTATGTCATTTCTTTGCTTAAACAACTTCAGTTATTTACCCATTGCCTTCAGGTTGCAAACTAAACTCTTTATAATTGGACTCCTCCCTTTTTTCAACTTCCCTAAGTAACCCATTCTATATGCTTTCTTATTTCGCGACTTCCCGGCCCTCTGCTTTAACTTCCCCACCACATACACACACACACACTTCTACCCTTGACCTACGGATGTTGCTGTCTCCCCTTAAGAACTGGATCTCTGAAGGTGTGGGCGTCTCCTTCCATGTGCTTGCGGCATGCACCCAGGGGGCCAGGTGCACCCAGGGGGCCAGGTGCACCCCAGGCCTGGCGCACCCAGGGTATGGTCCCGTGGCTCCACCTGGGGCGCAAACCCAGGACCTTCTGCATGTAAAGCAGACGTGCTAACCACTACACTATGGAGCCACCCCTGCATTCCTTTTTAAAAGCAGTTTTTCATTCAGTCTGGTCCATTCTTTCATTTACTCATCAAACATTTATTGGCAATTTATATGGGTCAAGCTGTATGCTTAGGGAATTGGGTTTAAGGCAGTCAACAGAACAGATCCTTAGACATTTCATTGACCTCTCACAGTGTTAATCAGGATAGACTGGGTTATGCTGCAGAAACAGATTTACTCCCAAATCTCATTGTTTTAACACAAGAGTTCATTCCTTGTTATTATAGCTGTCAGTCATGAGTTTTCAGAAGCTCAGCTCCACATAGGAACTCTCTTCCATTCAGGGAGTCAGGTTTATAGCTATACCAACTGGAACTCACCATGTCCTTGGACACTGTGACAGAGGAAGAGAGAGACTGGATGTGCTTCTCCCTGCCTCAGCCCAGAAGCGACACATGTCTCTTGCTCATATGTCATTTGCCAGAACTAGTCAAATAGCCCCATCTAACAGAAAAGGGGGCTGGATACTGTAGGCAAGAACATGAAATACCTAGTGAGCATTGTGGTCTCTGGCAGAGTCACTGAAATATATTTAGTCACCTGAATTCTTGTTGGTTTCATCCACTGGACTTTTAATTTCTCAAGAGCTGAGGTTGTGTCTGCTTTGCTTTTATGTCCAGAGCACATGATCACACAATAGGCTTTTCTGATAAGGTGTTTTTTTTTTTTTAATAAATGTTCTTCTTGAGCTTGGATTCAACTCAAGTCACTTTTTTTAAGAAACCTTCCCTTACCATCCTTCTACTGCCTCCCCAGCTTGGGTTAGGTGTCTCTTTCAGTGTCATTGTGGTATCCCGTGAATACCTCAACCAAAGCACTCCTTACTCTGTTATTACTCTTTTTTTCCTTTCTTTCTCCACTTAATTTCTTTCAGTGGCTTTTTAAAATATTCTTTTGAAAATTTGCATTAAGTAATGTTAAAGCAATTTTTTAAAAACTAAGAAATAAAACATTACTGTGCCAGTTAAAGTCTTTTATGTAAATCATCTCCCATTAGGTTTATCATTCCCACACATTTCTTTATTCTTTCACTCACACATGTCCCCAGTAATTATAATGATTTTCTTCTGTGTCAGTGTGGATAACAAGTTGTGTCAGCAGGACCACCTGTATCATGAATCCAAGAGTTCATATACGGGTGGGTATGTTCTGTGGGTACATTTATCCATCTCTGCATGCACCAGTATCACCTGTCTCGATGACGAGAGCTTCATAAAAGATCTGATACCTGGTCAGCCAGTTCTCCACCTTGATCTGCGTCAATTGCAGAGGTTTTAATTTCTGGCTCATGATAATGCTTAATGAATGTTTGTTGAATAAATGACAAACTTTTTTTTCCTTAGTGTGTCATTTTCAAAATCATTTAGGAGCTTTGCCATTTAATTTTTTTTCAAATCATTTTATATTTAAAAATGAAGCATCAGAATAAAAATTTAGTGACCAGAATACCACTTACTGTTCTGTAAGATAGAGAAGGGGTTAAAGCCTCTGGCTAAAGTAAGGAATATATTTTTCCCCCCTAGTAAATTGTTGATGGGTTGTCAAGGAAACATACTGAAGAGAACTATTTACTGGTAATAGTGTCTGCTTTGAAGTGTGACTACAAAGTAATGAGACTTGCTTTCTCCAGCCTCAGTTTTATATATGATCTTACCTCATAGTCATGATTTGAATGTGCAAAGCAGTAACACTTGCTAGATTTACTAATTAATATTTCACATTGATTGAAATTTAGAAATTGAATTATACCTTATGTTAGCGATTTCCTTTGCTTTAGCTCTGAAATGTCCCTGTAAAGATCTTTCTATGACCTGATTGGATGGCCCTAATCAGCCTTTGAAGTAAATGCTTAGGTTTACAGTGGCTGGTTAAAAACACTTTGGGCTGCCAGGAAGTGGGAGAACTCTAGGAAGAAAGACTACATGTTACTTATATAACGAATCAGTGAAAGATTAACCCCCTTTTCTACTCCTTTCTTCTTGAATCTTCCTTGCAGATTAGATAATGACTTAAATGCCATTGTCTAGAGTTGTTTTTGGAGGACCTTTTTTTTTTTTAGCTTTTTAACTTGAATTAACAAACATGATTATATTTGGGTTTATTTTTCTTTTGATAAGGAATTTTTTTAATGTGCCATTGGCTACAGTTTTAAAGGAGAATGGGTATGGCAGTGATCTCCTTTTTTATGGAAATAGTGTATTATTTTAGCTTTATGATTTAATATTATAAAACTAAGGGTACATTCTGGAAGATCACTCTCCTGGAGTGTAGACTCTGAAGAAAAAAGACTCCTTTAGCTTTAAAAAAAAAATTACTGTGATCTTAAAACTAGTTTTATTTTATTGCGATGAAGTTCATATAACATTAACTATTTTAAAGTGAACAAGTCAGTGGCATTTAGCAACCACCACTTTTATTTAGTTTCAAAACGCTTATCATTCCAAAATAAAACCCTGTACCTGTTAAGTAGTTACTCTCATTCTTTCCTTCTCCCAGTTCCTGGCAACCACCAATCTTTCTGTCTCTGTGGATTTACCTATTCTGCATCTTTCACATAAATGGAACCATACATTATGTGTGACTTTTTGAGTCTGGCTTTTACTTAGCATAATGTTTTCAAAGTTCACCCTTCATGTAGCATAAATCAATACATCATTTTTTTTTTATGACCGAGTACTATTCCATGTATGTATATGCCACATTTTGTTTATCCTCTCATCCATTGATGGACATTTGAATTATTTCTACTTTTTGGCTGTTGTGAATAATGTTGCCTTAACATTTGTATGTAAGTGTTTGAGTACCTTTTTTCAGTTCTTTGGAGTATATACCTGGGAGTAGAATTGATAGATAACATGGTAATTTTATGTTTAACTTTTTGAGAAACCACCAAACTCTTTTCCACAGTGCTTGAACTATTTTACATTCCTACCAGCAATGTATGGGGGTTCCAGTTTCTCTACATCCTATCAGTACTTGTTATTTTTAAAATTATAGCCATTCTAATCAGTGTAACATGGTATCTCATGGTAGTTTTACTTTGTACTTCTCTAGTAACCAATGATGTTGCATTTTTTCATGGGCCTTTTGTTTATTTGTATGTTTTCTTTGGTGAAGGGATGTTTGTCTTTTTGTTATTGAGTTGCAAGAGTTCTTTATATATTTTGGATACCAGACTCTTACCAGAGAGATGATTTACAAACATTTTCTCCCACTTTGTAGGTTGTCTTTTTACGTTCTTGATAATGTCCTTTGATGCACATAAGTTTTTAATTTCTATGACGTCCAATTTATATTTTCATTTGTCGCTCAGGTTTTTGGTGTGATGTCTAAGAATTGGCATATCTTGCCAAATCCAAGGTCATGAAAATTTACCTGTTTTATGATTTTAGCTCTTACATTTAAGTTGTTGGTCCATTTTGCGTTAATTTTTGTGTATGGTATGAAGTAGGAGTCCAGTGAGGACTCATATTTAAAAGCAATTTCTCATGAAACCTCCGCATTGTAGTTTTAATATCCCTCGATTAAGCATATTTACATACCAAACAAAAGCTACCATGGATTTTATATTATTTTAAATTATTCTGCATTGTATTAAAGCAAAACTTAATACATTTAAAAATAGTACTTGCAAGTATAACATAGTTTCTCAGTCCACGGGCTGTATATTGGTGATTATATATGGATTCATGGATTTCCTTCTTGTAAATCTGGTCCCCTCTGGGCTTGCAGATCACAGATTTTATAGAGGAGCATCATGAGTCTCTATGATGACAGGAAGAAAAGGGTAGAATTTCCAAGGGCTCACAGTTGCATAGACCTCAAGGGAGAGAGAAGAGATGACTGGAAGGTAGATAATCAGAAGTCAGTGGTAGAATCTGTAGGGCTAGAGAGGAAGTAATATTTTCAAGGAACAAGAAGGACTGCAAAGTAGAAGTTAAGTGCTACTTTGCCTAATGAAACTGTGCTTTAGTAACTCTTCTGTGATGGAGGAGGGGTGGAGGATAAGGTAAGGAATATGGTTTAGAATAAGGATGGAGGCTTAAAAGACATCATCAGAAATTAATGGTTTAGGGAGCAGTTGAGGATTCCTTTAATTTTGGAAATAATGCCAACTCAACTTTACCCCCCAGTGAGGAGTCCAGCTGTTTAGCATCAGCTGTCCTAAAAAGGAAGACAGACTAGGGAAATTCTAGATTTTATTTCAGCCATGACTAGAATGCTGGTTAAGTTTGAATTAGTAAACTATATCAGTATTTTGTATGTTTGTTTGCTTTGCTTTTTATTTCTTATTAAAATTTCCTAGTGAAAAAAAAAGTCCAATTTTATCTCAACTGAAAGTATGATGAAAAGAATTTTTTCTACTTCTCATGGAGATAAGAGAATCAGGTTCTCAGTGCACACTTAGAGCTTAAGGTGGTACATTGTATTGGCCTGTGGCCCTATGATGGAGCAGGAACTAAGACACACAGAAATAAGAGCTTGAAGAGAAAGCGATGGAACTATGGTGCCAGCCAGGGCTAAGGACCTCTTTACTTCTGGCCAGTCCTTAACTTAACAACAGTGCTCACAAGCTCATCATAGACAATGTTGTGTTTGTTTGTTTTTTGTCTGCTCCATATTCAAAGGGCTTTAGAGAAAAGAATGAGGGAGAGAATAGATAGGACATGTGACTGAGAGTCTGAGGGGAAGGTAGAGGTAATGGCTACTGGTTTAGATGCCCTTCTACTTTTACTAGGCAGATTGTTTACTTTTTCAAACAGAAACAAAAACTGCCTTACAAGATGTGATTTAGAGAGTTATAAACAAAGGGGTGTTTAGGTACTTTTACTTGTGTGATGTTTAAACACTGAATTTCTATGAACGTATATTTTTCATTTTTTAACCATTCATGTGACCTCTGTGACTTTCAGGTGCTACTTGTGAGCAGTAGTCGCCATCCCGACCGATGGATTGTCCCTGGAGGAGGAATGGAGCCAGAGGAGGAGCCAAGTGTGGCAGCAGTCCGTGAAGTCTGTGAAGAGGTATGCACTGAGAAAAAGATCACTGCTGTACCCTGTAATCGTGAACTTGTCATATCTGCGTAGTTCTTTAATTTATCACCACTCACTGAATAACATACTCATGGTCATAGAAAGAAGGCATTTAACAGTTACCGTGTACCTCCTTGATTAAAGGGGTGATCAGGCCGTGACATGATAATGTTTCTCAAGCACCACTCTATGTAGGGAGAGGGCTAATCGTAGTGACTATATCTAATTACACCAGACAGCCCCTAGTGATTTCCCATAGATCTCTTCCAACATTGCCTCTCTTACCCATGGCAGAAGATCAAGAAGGAGATAGTTCATTAGTTCTGAGAAATAAGAACAGGCAGTATTGGTATAAATGGCTCATTCTCCTTAACTTTGGATAAGGAGGAGGCAGCCCATGTTCACCTGTGATTCCTGGGACCTGCCCATCAAAGAGTTACTAAAGCACAGTTTCATTAGGCAGAAGCTGTTAATGGTATAGCTCGAGAGGTAAGTTTTTTTGTTTTTTGTTTTTTGTTTTTTTTTAAATTTAATCACATGATAGTCAACATACATGTGTTGAGTTTCTGGTCCATGCCCAGTATATCTTAGTAGATAGTCTAGAATGAGTAGTCTTAGACCCTTAGTTCCCTTACTTCAAGAACTTACAGTTTGGTTGGGAAAATGGAGAAAGAGATTACAATTCAAAACCAGGAGGAAGGAGCTACTGTTTCTCCATAGCCTCCTGTGGTGATACCATGCTCTGCTCTGCTTATGTTATCATCTCATTTGAGACTCTTAATCAATAGTGTAAGTTTTATCATCCCCATTTACTTGCCCTTGCCACATGGATAGTGTTTTTAGGTCTATTTCCTTGTTCCAGGGGGGATTTAAGACTGATTCTAAGAACATATAAAATAGCGCTTAGAACAAGTCTAAATTCTACATTTCTTTTGGGTCCAGCCCTTGCTGAAGTCCTCTTAGACTAATCTTACCCTCAGAATACTCAAGGAATTCTTTTCTTGCTCTCAACTCCTACAGACTTACATTGGCTTGTGTCACATTCATTTTATCATACATTTGGTATCCATAACTGGATCATAATCTCTGAGGATAAAGATTATGTTTCCTATTTTAAATCCTCCTTTCCTGTGCCTAGTACACAGCTTAGATGAACAGAAAGTGATTCATACATGCTTCTGCAACAGATGGAGCAGTGGATGGAACAATAAAAGTCCTAAAGAAATGCCCCAAATGGAAATTCGCAGCATTCTTTCTGGAGGATCCCAAAGATTTGACTATTCAAATAAGTGTGATAGAGCCAGTTGATGGACCTAAACTGCGTCCTTTTGATTTAAATCCAATTGGCTCCTATAGGTTCTAAGGCACCTGAGGCAAAAAGTGGTGTTTGACAGAGTTACCTACCATGGCAGTTGTGGATTCATACAGTGGATTCATATAGGTTATTGAAATAAAGTGATGATTCTGGAAGACCTGGAATAAAGAGAAAGGAAAAAGTTCACAGACCTTTGGCAAAACTTGCTGCTTGGTTTTAGGAGTTGGGCGGAGGCAAACCTCTGACAGATCTACCTTTGTAGAGGACATTTGGATCTGGCCGTGTCTTGGGAAAGCTTATATTAGTTGTTACTATTCTTGTTTTGTTTTTGAGTATTACAGTTGAATTCTTTCTGGGTTATACAAGTGCAGCTAAGATGTAGAAAACTAGATGATTGCCATAAAAAATGCAGCAAAGAAGTAAGAAAAGATATAGGGCACATTGCTTACTCTTTTGTTTCCTGGAAATTACACATCATTATCTTTTGGTAGGTAAAAGGGAGAATAGAGTGAAGTAGGAATAAAGTGCTTATGACATGAGAAAGTAAATGATGTAGCACACATAATTAAACTTTGCTCATCATATGTTCAGTATCTTACCTACCTCCTGTCTTGAAGGGAAACCTGAGCTTCAAATTAAACTCAGTCTGCCATTCTGAACCCTGAAGAACCCTGCCTGACTTTGAGTGCAGTTTTCAAGGAGAGTCATCCCATACCCTGTACTTTATTCCAGCATTGTTGAGAGGATAAAGAAATGTCTGTGGACTGATTGGAACTTTAGAATAAGGTCATAACATCAAAAAATGTTTGTACAAACAATAAAAGTTAGAGAAATGTGACATTACAGAAAACAAACATTTCAGTGTCTTCCATCAAAATAAAATGGAGGGTGTGGCTTTTCCAAATCCTGTCCATCAGCAGAGAATAAGACTTGGAATCAGAGAGAATATAGGCTGATGTGTTTTATTGCCTTAGAAGGGTAGCTTTTGTAAGCAGAAATCACTATTCAGGTGTTTGTTTAGTTTTCTTAATGTTATGACTTTTTTAGTGTGCATTCAAAAACTTAATTCTTTCATAATTCTTACAGATTTGATTGCTCTATAAGCATAGGAGATTTTACTAGTCACCTTTAAGGGGCCTTTGGATAATACCCAGACCAGTTAAGTGAAGACTTTCAGATGTTTCAGATTGCATTTATAAATTTCATATATTTGATTGCTTTTTAGAGAATTTCAGTTGTCTGACTTAAAGAAAAACCCTATGAAACTCTTTAACAGAAAGTCCTGTGAATCTCACATATTAAATTTACAAATAAGGTCAGTCTTAGATTCTTTAAATATATATCGTATATTTAAACTTAGGATTTTCAACTTAAAATAATATGAGAAATAAATTATTTAATTATACTTTCAAAATTGAGGTTACAGTTTAATAGGACACATTCTTTTAAACATTACAAAATCTGTCTGCTCTCCTTAACATTGAAATATTTATACTATGCTTGATTCTCTTACACATTTCTATGTTTCATTCTAAATATTTCCAGTGTTGAAAAATGCTTACCCACCAAAGAAACCAACCCTTCCTGTTAAATGAGACCAAGACCCTTGGGTGGCCTGATGGGAAATGCTAATCCAGTCACAGTTATTCTGTTGAGATTCTTACTTCATAAGGCTGGTGGCCATGGAGTCCACGTAGGTGGGAATGGGCATTGAGTGAGCAGTCTGCAGTATCTGGCACACCTGGCTAACTTTGTGCCTCAATCTAAAGGTTACTTTCATGAAGTCTTTGTGATTCCACCCTGTAGATTTGTTTTCTTTTGTGTTTCTATTGCAGTCTGTACTTCTAGCATCATGGTATTTAGCATCTTTTATTAATACTGCTTGTTTGTCTTCTGTGCTAGACTTTACACTCTGTGTCATCAGGCACCATTCATTCTTGCTCCCTGTTGAATCCCCAGTGCTTAAGAAAATACTGTTTTTTGTTTTACAGTTATTGATGTGACCACTAGAGCAGCCACATAAGTGCAGGTGAGATAGGCCCTTTCAAGTTATTAGGAGTAAACATACCTACAGGACTCTCAGTTACATGAGGAAGAATATGGCAGTATCACAGCAGCTGCCCAGCCAGGCTGTCTGGAAATGAAAATTGGGTCACAGTACACAGGGAGGCCTTGCTCAAAGCGGGTGAACAAGAGTGGGAATGCAGTGTAGCCTGGTCACTGCACCAGTAGCCTAGCCCCTCCCTTCCACTGTGGAGGAGCTGCCTTTCTAATCTCTTCTCAACTTCCTAGCTTCTGCTTAACCACTTTTTGTTTTGCATTTTTTCCTCCATTGTGTGCCACTCACCTATCTGTTGACTCTGTGTATCACACATTCAGCCTTCCCAAGAGAGAGAATCTGGTTTTTCCTACTTACAACCTTTAGGAAGAGCTGCCTGGCCCATCATTAGCTTCTGACAATTTTGAAGATTTCTACCTTACCTTTGCATCAGTTGATAATTTCTTATTCCTTTAGCTGTGCTGAGAGTGGCAAGTTCATGTGCTATAAAAGCATAGCAATCTGTGCTTATATACTGCCTGTTGCAGCTTTACCAAGGGTCCTGTTTATGTAGTAAAAAGATATTTACTAACACAGGAAGTTATTTTCACCCCATTCCTAAGTGGTGAAAGCAGGTTATGAAATAGTGTATGCAATATGAAACCATTTAATGGAGACAAAATGTGTGTAACTGTGTAGAAAGAGTAGGTATCACCGCTTGTACACTTACTATGTGCCAAGCTCTGTTCTAAGCATTTTACATATGTTGCCTCATTGAATCCTTGCCAGATCCTATGAGATAGGAACTATTATTATCTACATTTTACAGGAAAGAGAAAAACTGAGGTTCCGTGATATTAAATAATTTGTCCAAACAAATTGTGCCCAGCTAAATGTGTTCAAGAACTCAAGGTAAGATTTGAATCCACAATATCTAGTCACAACACCCACACTGCTCATGCTATGCTTCTTGAAAAAATGTTCACCCAAATGTTCCACCCAAATGAATGGAATGAGATTATTAAGTAGTTCATCATGGCATTGTCAGGCCTAGGTACCATTAAACTCAGCCTCTTCTGAAACTTTGTTCAACCCAGCTTAAAAATTTCAGCATAGTGGCTGAATTTCAGAAACAGATAAATCTGTAGCACTTGAAACATCTGCAGTTACATTTAAAGGGATAAAATATTCTCTTTTATAAACTGGCCTCCATTTTTTAGTTGCTTATAGTCAGAATCCTGTTATAGTGGCCCTCAAAGGGTTAGAGGGAGGAGACTTTCTCCCAGGGCCAGGCAGGGGCCTTGGTAACAGCATCTGTAGTCCAGGGCAACAAAGGCTTGCGTGAGCCAACCGTGTGACACTCTCTGTAATAAAAAAAAAAAAAA
Organism: Pteropus medius; assembly: GCF_902729225.1. Taxonomy (NCBI): domain Eukaryota; kingdom Metazoa; phylum Chordata; class Mammalia; order Chiroptera; family Pteropodidae; genus Pteropus; species Pteropus medius. Next base: position 5,345,606 of record NW_024354886.1, read on the forward strand.
GCACCTCTTTGTGTGGTTTTCAGAACTATTCTTACTTATTCAATGGGAAAAGTAAAACTTGCCTGACAGGAAAAAAAGAGAAGCTGGATCTGAAGCCGTTCTGTCTTCTTTTCATCTGTTACATTACCATTTCTTTTCCCTGATCTTACCTCAGCGAAATCAAGAGCATTATTACAAAGATACAGGACATCTGAAAACAGAAACAGAAGGAGAAAATTATGTTTGTGCCTTCATTGCTTCTCTTCAAGGGTTACAAAGTTGGATATCTTCTGCCTACATTAGAGAAATGTAGTCAGTGATGATTATTGAGAATGTGTGGCCAAATGCCAGTTCCTTTTATCTGCTGCTTCATGTCTGGGCAAGGCCCATATCCACAGAACAATTTCTAGCAAATAAACTATAAAATAGGTAGCCTGATAATTAACCTGTGACATAGGCCTAGCTTTAAAAAAAAAAATGTAGCTTATTCTCTGACTTCCTCACTTGTGTCCCAGTATATCACACTTCTCTGCTACTCTTCTGGCTCTTACCACTTGTTGCGTTGCCGCATAAACCCACCATCTTGAAAATTAAGTTAGTAGATTTCCCTGTACCTTTATTCCCTCCCTCAATTATTGATACACCATACACAAAGTTAAAATTACATAGCATGTTTGACTTAATTCACCTTCATTTAAGAAAGTTTTTTTGAATGTCTGCATGCCTTAATATATTATCAAGGATTATAGTTTCCTCAAGAGTTCAGAGCTTTGTAACTATCTCTAGCCTTACTTAGGTTAGCCTATCAAGAATTTATTGTAACCCTTCTTGATCTCATTTGTATTTTCAGATAAGAACATGGAAAATGCCATAGTGAACTTTATTTTGAAAAATCTGTAGCTTTTTATTCCAGTTCTTGTACTGTGTGTTCCCTGTTTCTGCAAAAAGTGGTTGTACTCTATTATATATGTATCATAGCGACCAGACGTCTCCACAGGGTGTCTCAGAACTGTCTCTAATAGGGAAACCATTTTTCATGTCTCTTGTTATACACCGGTAGAACATTTAAAAGGCCTCGAGAATAATTTAAGATAGTATTTTGTCAATTTTTTTCTATTTTAGCTCATAAGTGTTTGACTCTATTTGAAATGGAGAAAAAAATTAAACCTCTGTATGACTGTGTTGTATTTTCACCTTTTCTTTTTAGCCAAGTCTTAACAGTTGTGAATGGAAGGTCAGGATAGGGTATCACAGAATTAGAAAAGTAACATAATTTTTTAAAAATCCAGAACTTTAATCATAAAATGTATATCATAATATAGTAAAGATATTTTCAATAATTTCAATGTAAGTAAAACAGGGGGAAGTAATGTAGACCAGGAGTCTCCAGCTCATACGCTTGTAGGGAAGGGGATAGGCAGTTGACAGTGAGTATATATCTGACAGAGTGAGGAGAGCCTGCCCTAGTCAGGAGTTGGTCCCTGGTTAGGGCCAGCCAGTAGTTGTCATTGGCAGTTAAGACCCACTGTGGCTCTCATGTTTCAAGAGAAACTTGAATGCTGGATTCACATGTGAGATCTCCTAATCTTTTAATGTAGGCAACTAATTTTACAAAGTTTGTTAATCAAAATAATATATGCATATAGATTAAAAGAAACAACAATAGTAGTAGTACTAAAAGACTCAGAATGAAAAACAGCCAAAAGATATGTTCTTTATTAGGTGAATGAATTGTGTTCCAGATTTTTACTTTATTTTAAACTGTAAACTAAGTTCTGACTTCTTAGAAGAATATAATTTTATTGTTTTAGTCTCCTAAACGATAAATGACAGTGAATAAAAGTTTTTAACCTTGCGAATGTTTTATTGTTTAATGGAAATATCAAGAAGAGAAGATATATTCAGATGTAAGTTACTGCAAATCAAAAAAGATCACAAATCAACCCCGTTTGTTTGTTGAAAAGCAGGCTTCATTTAGATAGTGTTCTCTGAATTTCCATTATTTAATTTTTAAAGAATTTTAAGTCCCACAAATACGAACTGTTAGTAATAATGTACATGTATGGCTATATGCACCTATAGATTCATCTTAAAAATATGTACAAAGATAGAAAAATTTTCTATGTGTTTGAAATTTTTCAAAATAAAAAGTTGGGTAGGAAATAAGCATGAATATTTATTTATGTGCCAAATATATTCAAGATCTTGAGGCGGAAACTGTGAAGTGCAACAATATGGTAGATGCCACTTTCCCTAAGACAAATTGTGTTTTCGTAAATACTACCATATCTTTATTTCTACTTGGTAAGAAGACAGATAGTTTTAGCTCCTTCGGTGACAGCATTATAAAATGTAAAAATTACCATGTCTCAATACACATGTAATGATCTTATTCTGATAATTTATTCTTTTTAAATAAATTAATGGGAAATGTGGTTCAGTAAATTAAAATTTCAGGAAGGTCTTTGTTCACCCACCATGGGCGTATGTATTTCTGTGTGTGAAAGCATCTTTATGCTGTTCGCCTAGGAAAGCATGTACACAAAAATATAGCAAAAGAAGTTAGGAGCTTTTCCTTAGGAAAAATTATTTTGAATATATAAAATGAACAGAGAAAATATGCCAGGTCTTAGCCTGGAAGCCGGTGCGAGGCCATTTTATGTTAGAGGACAGAATGAATCCTGCAGATCTCTGGCAAAGGCTCTTAAGTAAATCCGTATTGAATCTCTTGTTTCTGGCAGCTGAGAACTTAGAAAGAGCCTTTCCTCTCAGTTACAGTTCAGGGATGAAAGGAGACCTTGGCAAAGACACTGTCTCCTGTGAAGGGCCTGCCTTTCACAGGAGGCGCTGTGATAATCCCTGTGCTCAGTTTTTGCTCTGTGCTCACATGGCCAAGAGTGTAATTCAACTCTGACCCCAGAGCTAGGAGGCCTTTTCTTTCAGAGGAGGGCACCTCTGCTCCACGCTGTTATAAAATGGTAAATGGCTGCTCCTGGATTACTTCCATGATTACTTCTAGAGTCAGCATTAAATTGAGAATTCTTGGTGACTGTCATTTTGGCATTTGTAAAAAATACTTAAGATACTCTTGGCTTTATAAAAAGTGATATTCAAAATGTCATTGCACATTTATTTTAGTGACCATTTTAGTTTAAATATATAGATGCTTTTGACTAGGTATTTCCATTAGAGTTGTTCGTAAAATTTTTAACCTTAAAAATAGAAACAATATAATCTGAACAGAGAGAGCTCTTATTCTGAGAGCTTTTGAGTTTTCCTCCTAGCACATAGTTTAGCTAACCTGATTACTTGATTGAGTGCTGACTACTATAGCTCACCTTTTTCTGATTATAAAAGTAGCCGGAAAGCACAAAAATGACAGTTTATTGACATAATTCCATGGCTGATTATTTTTTCCTCAACTTTTTCATCATGAAAATTTTCAAACATGTAAGAAATATTTTAAATTTGTAAAATAAACACATGATCTCTAAATTCTGTTCTTTAGCATGCATCTCTTTGGCCAGTTCCCTAGATAATCCCATACTATGTCATGCCTAAGAAAATTCATAATTCCATATCATTCAAATATCCCCAATTATGATGAAATGTCTGTTTATATCTGTTTGTTTCCTCATCACAATGTAATCAAGATTCACACATTACAATTGGTACTGTCTTTACAAGCTATTTTCTCGTAGAAGCATAATCTCAGCCTTTCTATATTCCCACTCCCCATGATACTGACTTTTTAAGAGAATCCAGGTTAATTGTCTAATAGAGTGTCTCACATTCTGAGTTTGTTTGATTGTGTCTTCTTGACCTCCTTTAACTTGTTTCCTTATCCCTTGTATTTCCAGCAACTTCGTCTAGAACAGTGCTGCTGTCCAGTAGAACTTTCTGAAGTGATGGAAATGTTCCATAGCTGCACCGTCCAGTATGGTAGCCACTAGCCATAATGGCCATTTAAAATAATTAAAATTAAACAAAATTTAAATTTAGTTCTTCAGTCACTCTAGCCACATATTAAGTGCTCAGTAGCTGCACAGGGAAAACGGCCACCATATTGAACAGCACAGGTCAAGGCTCGATTAGATTTAGGGTGGACATTTTTTGACAGGTTGCTCATAGATGATGCCCTGTGCTTCCTAATACTTAACATCGGGAGGCATATGTCAGGTTGCCTTGCCATTCATTAGTGATAAAATATTTGATCAGATAACAACTGACAGACCTCTCCATTATAGAAATACATTTCTCCCTATGCAGCAAATTGGTAAGTTATCTATTGAGCAACTCTTCTGCACTGTGAATATCCTGTCTCCCGACAATCGTTCAACTAATAGTTTAGCATCTACTGATGATCCTTGCTAAACCAGATATTACACTAGAGACTTCAGAACAGTGATTTTCTAACCTTATTAGCTGAGTCTTCTATAAAGGAAAGGTCTCTTTTTTCTCCCCTCTTGCTCACACATGTGTGCACCCACATTCTCTCCACCCATCTCTCCCTCCATCCCCTCCCTTTCTTATTTTAAATACCCCTCTGGACTCATGGATTTTGATTTTTTCCCAGTGTATTATAATCAGTTACAGACTTTATTCTCTTCATTTTAATTGTCTCAAATTTGGCCAGTGTGCATGCTTGTAAGCAGCCTCCAGTGTGCTTTTGGCATGACGTTTTCATTGTTTATTTCCTTGCTTGTAATGCAATAAGATATTCCAGGCTCACCTTGAATTTCCCTATCCCAGACCTATTTTCAGGTATTTCTCCAGAGTTCCTTCTTAGTGGAGGACGTTATTTAGACACCAAGGTTAGGGTGTTAGTGTGCTCACTGCTACTGGGATATGATTATTCCTATGCCGTTTGAGTGAACAGCGATAGAAAGCATACTTAAAAAGAAAAATTGTGATTTCATGTTACTTTTCCATTTCAAATATAACATTAAAAGGTTTTATCTCAACTTTTTTTACATTTGTATCTCTTTTCTTTTAAGATGCTGGTTTTCAATAACATTATTTGCTTTATCAATATTATCAAGAGAAGCGTTATAGAGCCTGAGAATGTATTCTAAGCTATTTAATGTGAACTTGTTGATTTTAGAGAGGGGTACTGGTTGGGATAGAATTGAATAGACATTGGTGCTAATTTGAATTATCTAGGTATTGGATCTGAGTTAGTTCGAGTTAGTGGTAAGTGACAAGACAGTATTAAATTGGCATCAGCACGAGGCTATCACTTTTTTTGTAAAGCTGGATTATAGTTTGATTTACATTAGGTACAGTGTACCTAATATACCCCTTCTTTACCTTGTTTGGGGGTCCCTTTCAGGCATAGAAATAGTAAAACAAAGTAGGAAATACAGCCTAAGAACTTGGTAGGAGGGTTTTGTGTTGCTTAGGCCTGTAGGTGTACTTTATAATGTAAATTGATGAGAATGTTGGCATTACGTGGTGGGCTCTTTATGCATAAGTAATCATTATTTTCCTCTCCTCTACATTTGTAAATGATTGCTTAGATCAGAGTGGTTCTCAGCCTTGTCAGGCTTGACACCTCCTTTCTATAATAAATTTATATATTTCTCTAAATATATTTTTATACTTTTTATATGTACGTATTTATTTTGTTTTTATAAAAATAATCTCCTGTATTAACATTCATAGACTAGAAAAGAATTGAGTTCTGGGCTCAGATAGTCAAAACCAGGTTTCCCACCCACATAAATGTGTGGCAGGATTTTGAAAAGTCATGCAAACAGTCCTTGGATGAGACCATTCTTCCTATTGCAGGATATCTAGCATTCCTGGTCCCTTCCTACTAAGTGCCAGTCATTCTCTCCAATCATCATCACAACTCGAAACACTCTCATATATTTCCATAGTGTCCTGTGGAGTGGTCATGCTTGTGGAAAAACTACTTTGGATGATCTGCGAGTTTCTTTTGTCCCCCAGATTCTAGTTGCTTAGTTACTCATGCTTAATTGGTAACTTACTTGTCAAGTTCCTGCTGTAGGCTGTTAGGGTTGGGGCTAGTTTCATGAACATGGCAGATGGTGTAGAGAGAAAGAACAGGTCATGTACAAGAACAAGTACATCAGGATGGTAGGGAGCTTTGATAGCCTGACAGAGGAGTAAGTAAGTATACAGTTGAGTTTCTAGGACCTATGTACATTGATGAGAATGTACCCACTGTATCACTGCTCAGTGACTTGCAAACTCATGGACGGAGAGGGAAAGACAGTGATGGTTGTTCTTCTCTGGGCTTTTCTACTTCTAAGCGGAAAGGAAATGATAAGTAAAAAAAAAAAAATTATCTCACTAGTCATCAGATAAATGCCAATTAAAATAAGCTGATATCTTGCTCCTATCAAATTAGCTAAAATTTAAAAAAACTAATTTTATTGATGATGATGAAGAAGGCAGCCTGTATTAAGAGCCTTAAAAATGACTATACACTCTTGGACACTGTACACATCATTCCACCTGCTTTCCATTCAGGACATTCCACATATCCAATATAATATATGCGGTTGCCTCCAGCTAGAAAGCTTGCCCTATCCTCTTATACTTGGGCACACCTCCTGTAAGTTTTCAACTCAGTCACGTTTTATGGATGCTTTCATGACTTTCCAGGCTAATGTGTAAGTGTTTTTTCCACTATACCATTGTAATGTAAGTTCCAAGTATGTTTTTACTATATATTTTTATTCAATGTGGACATTTTGAAAAAAAAGTAAAAAGAACAAAGTTAAAATTTTCATATTTCCTACTAGTAACATTTTGGTGTATTTCCTGCTGTTTTTAACTGTCAGCCTTCTTACTTGACTGTAGGCTTCTCAACAGTATTCTCAAATATCAGATATGAAAGTGAACTGAGAGGTTCGTAAAAAATATAAAATAGAGAAGAGGAGGTGGCAGAGGTTTTCTGACTTTAATCTTTGCTGTCATTTTTTATTATCCCAGCCCTGTTCTCACCACAGGCTTGAGACCTGGACCAAACCTTGTAACTTTCTGTGCTTCTTGATTTGTATTTTGCCCAGCATTTTTATTTCTAAGTTTCTGTAAAATGCTTATTCATGGTTATAAAGAAGCATTTATAAGTGGTTCATCACAGCTTTATGTGTAATAGCAGAAATTGGAAACAATCTAAGTGTCCATCCATAGGAGAATGATTGCATCAATTTTGGCACAGTCATATTACCTATTATCATCCAGCAGTTTAAAAATAATAAAGGAAATCTATAAATCCCAATATGGAGAATCCTCTAAAACATTTAGTTAAATGAAATGGCAACTATGATCGATTTGTATAAAATGTCCTGAAACATATTCATATATGTTCATTTATATGTAAATGTTTAGAATGGAGTCTGGAAAGAAAAACACGAAACTGAGAAGAGTGATTACCTCTGGAGATGGAAGTGAGACTAGAAGAAAGCCCATGGGAAATTTTGCTTTATCTCAATGTTTTCGTTTTTTTTTTTTCACAACCCCATCATTTTTTCCAGAGTCTGGGCAGAAATCGGAATCCATCAAGTAGCTGTAAAAGTTAGTATTTAAAGTTCTTAACAGTATAGCCCCAATTACCCAAGGAATTCTAAAGGGATATATTTGCTCTCGGAAAGGTTAAAATTAGAATTGCTGAAATTCTGTTCTGTATTGTCTTTGCCTTGGCTGCAAAAAAATGAAAGAAGAACCTCTCTGGGGCAGATGATACAGCTTCAGTTAGGTTTTTGTTTTTGCTTTTGATGCAAGCTTATTTTTAGCTTTGAAATCTGATCTTGCTATTAGAATTTTTATTTTTTAAAATTTAAATTAAAATGATTGGTGAAGATAAGGTAGTTGGGAAAGGGACGGGTTCATGTGGAGATCATCTGAGACAGTTACTATGTTTCCAGATGTCCAGATTACTCTATCAAGGAGTATGAGTAGAAGTAATACATGAAGAATTGTCAGATGTGCTAATCAGCCTGAGAACTAAAAAATATTGCTGTCGGATTTATTTATGTTGGTGATGCTGACAGTTATGAGTTTAGAAATGGTATCAGTTATTTATTGCTGCCTAACAAAACCTAAACCCAAAATAATCCTGTTATCTCATAGTTTCTCTGAGACATGAATTCAGGCAGGGTACAGCAGGGATGGCTTGTTCATGATATCTGAGGCCTCAGCTGGAAGAATCAAAGGTTGGAAGCAGAATATTGTTGGAAAAAAAATCTTGAATAACTTTTTCTGCTAGGCTTCCAGGACTCCACACTTTCCTAATTTTTTTTCTTATATCTGATTGTCTTTGCTAATTCTTCCCTTAAGGTTAAATGTCCTCAAGTTCATTTGTCTTTTCTTTCCTTGTCAGTGTCTCTTCTACTCTTTAATGATCTAATCCAGGCTTAAGGCTTTAAATACAGTGGATGGGTGGATGGGTTACTGGGTAGGTAGGTAGATGGATGAATAGATGACTCATCATTCATCCCCATCCACAGCTCTCCTTAAGCTGCTAATTTGGATGCCCAATAAGCATCTGACTTAAAATATATGAAACTAAACCTGGGATTCCACTATCTTCTCCCAAACCTGCTCTTCAAGCAGCCTTCCCCATCTCATGAATGGCAATTCCATGCTTTCAGTTGCTTAACTCAAAAAACTAGTAGTTACCCTTGATTTCTTTTTTTCACACACTCATTATCTAGTTTATCAGCCAATCTTGTTGGCTCTATTTTCAGAATACATATATCCAGAATCCAACCACTTCTCACCATCTCTGTCACTACAACCTTGGTCCAAGTTACCATTGCCTCTCACCTTGATTCCTCTGCTCCCCGCCCCGCCCCCCGCACTCTTACCCATTTCAGTCTATTTTCAACATCACAGGCAAAATGATCCTGTTAAAAGAAACCAAGTTAGATCACATTCTAAGATGAAACCCTTAGAATGGCCTATAATCTCACTTCCTTTGGGACTCATTCTCACTCTCCTCCCTCTTGTTCATGGTGCTCCATACTGGTAGCCAGCCACCTTACTGCTTCTCTAAAGCCAGGCCCTTTCCCTGCTCAGGGCCTTTGTACTTGCTCTTCTTTCTTCTTAAACCACCATGGTATTGACACAGTCTTAGACATTGAATTTGGAGGAGAGAGACTTCATCCTGCTGGTTTTTCCTAATGGTTTATATAGTAATTGCTTTTTATTGGTGAAGAAATGCAATGCTATTGAGGATGGGAGATTAACAGTTTCAAAGATAGGTTTAATGTATTTATACTGTAAGTAACAGGTACATTTACATCAGTGCCAAATGAAATACTTTTTCATCCATCTACCTGCCATTCTTGCTCATTTAGATCTCTCTATACTTTACTGTCCTGTCCTTCAGATGAGGTGGCAGTTGTTAGAAGATTCCTTGAATGCCACTAAATTGTTCATTTCATTTGGCTTGTTTTCATTCCTCTTTACTCCCTTTTGGGGTTGAGGAATGACTTAAGGGCATAAGTGGGCAGTCTGGGGATATCATATGAACAGCCTATCCTGTCAGTTGAGAGACTTGGTAGAGCTCCATATCAGGCCCTAGAACAGATGCAGTTTTGGTTTCAAAATAAGGGCTAGGCTTTTGAAGTGGGTTTTTAGAATGGAGAGTGAAGCAGCTAAAGAAGGGAAGAGTAAGTATTCTCTTCAACCAAGAACTCCTCCATGACATGCTTTCACCGAGATTTATGAGAGCTGAAAGAAAGACGATCAACTGTTTATGGCTCTGTGACCAGCAAAGTCCTGGGTGCAAAACTGAATGAGAAGATCTTTACCCTCAAGAAACCTGAGGGGGAGTGTGCCTGTCTATATAGGGCCTATGATTTTAAGTGGAATTAATTTTTATAGGGTCATAGAACGACATTGTTGAAAGGACATCAAGAGGTTATCTAGTTTAAATCTGCACTTTTGGTCAAGCAAATCTAAACATTTACACCATCCAGGCTTTCATTTTTTTTCTTTTGAGTATGTATTTATACAAGGTACTAACTCTTTCTTGAATGTTATCTAAATGAATATTTTTTTAAGTGTTTGGTTTTTTAGAAGTTAGCTTTAACGTCATCCAACAATAAGATAACTACACATCTGTTATAAATGCATGATGCCATTCAGCAGCAGTCGAGAGTGAGAAATGTAATCGTAGTTTCTTGCTGCTTTCAAATAAACTGTTATCTCTGTTGAAGAATCAAATATATGCTATATTAAATGTGCCAGAAAGAGCAAGATCACCTTTACAGTGATATTTGGCAAAATTGAATTTTTTTGTTATTTCAACTGAAATTGCCAGTTCTGCCTTTAAAATAAAAGCTAAATTATCGTTAAGAAAATTGAGGGTCCTATCGGGTAAAGAACATCACAGTCACTGAAGATTGCTAGACCATCTTTTCTTAAGCTTTTGTTGCCCTACCCTCTTTTTAAAGCTGGTCCTTCATGCTGATTTTTCAGATTCTCAAGTGGTCTAGAAGGCATATTATGCACAGGCTTTGGACTCAGACACCTAGTTCAAATTCTGGTAATGCTTAACTACATGGCACTGGCAAACTATTTTTTGTCTCTAAGCATCGTTTTTCTTGTTGAGAACATAGGAACCATGATAATACCTGCTTCATAGGTAGACGTGTAGTAAGAACTCAAATACTAGTTATAATTAGAAGTAGAAAAGATGAATAATTTGTCCTGAATCACACAACAGAGCATGACATGACCACTCAGAAGTGTCTCCAGAAGCCCTGGGCTCTCATCTTCCCTTCCCACCCTAACCTAGTACCCTCATCAGGGGATCCGAGTAAAGTTAAAGAACCGTATGCACATTTTAAGTTACTTTAAGTATGTGGTTAGGAAAGAAACTTGATTTATATTTTTGGCATTGGGTTTATTTAATTTTTTTCGTCGCTTTTTTAAAATGCTCACATAACCGTAAAAAAAATGCTGCTGCCACCACCTTGCAGTATCTTCTATAGTATATTTTGTGAAGTCTCAAAAATACTGAAGTGGGAAGGGAACTACCTTACTTATTTTTAGGTTCTAAAATGATTTTTTTTCCTGAAAACTTTCAGGATTAAATATTTTCCTTACAGCCATGCCACCGTGAACAAGCCTGATCCTGTCTGATCTTAGAAGCTAAGAGGGTCGGGCTGGTTAGTTCTTGGATAGGAGACCACCTAGGAATACCAGGTGCTGTAGGCGTAATAAAAATAAAAAAATAAAAAATAAATGTTTCCTCACTATTTTATTACAAAAAATTTTAGACTCTTTGCCACATTGAAAGAATTTTATTGTAAACACCAATATACCCGTATATTAGTTATTAGTAAAGTGCTAATTGGTTCTACCATTAGCACTTTACTTTATCATATAATCTATATCTGTTATTGAAACTTTAAGAAATAACTAATACACAATGAACAAAGTCATTTGTATTTCGATCACCTAAAGTTATCCTTTGTTAACATTTTAGTAATTTCATATATACTTACACATCCATAAATGTGTGTGTGTGTATGCACACACATGTGTATTTAAAAGTAATACTGGAAGTTAGCCATTTAATTAGCTTATTATATTGTGAACATCCTTTTATGTTAATAAGTATACATGTAAGTGATTATTCTGAAATTATTCTTCGGTCCAAAAGAAAATCAAAACTGCAGTCTCAGATGATTCAGTGAGTAATTCATCATGATGAGAATGATGGAACATGGCCTCTAAAATCTGCTTAGAGAATTTATTAAGAAAATCTTTTTGTCAAGTATATTATCAGTTGTTATAAACATTTTATAACATGCAAAAGTTATATAATCTTTGTTCATATATACAGATAATTTTTATTGTTCCATTCTTATATATCTGTATTTTGTTGATTTGAACTACCAAATTCTGAGATGCTGTCTTTCTATGTAATCGTGATTTTTGTCTGTTTCTCTTTAAATTTCTAATATATATGTTCTTTGTATTTTTCTTTGTTTATGTAATTCAGCATGTAAAGAATTATGATTGTTTTAGTTCCATAATGGATTACACACAGTGTAATCAGTATAAAATTACCTTCTTTGTCCCATTTATTCTTTTTGCTTTGAATTTTAGCCTCCTCTGCTTTTTAGGGGTTGGTGAGGGTCAGCCATTTGCTTGGTATATAATTCCTCAGCCCTTTACTTTCCTACTTTTCTGTGTCATTTTGTTTAGGTATGTTTTTATGACTGTACTTTGTTTTTCGCTCAGTCTGAAAGTCTTTGAATAATAACCCTCTGAATAATGAAACTTTAGCTTTATTAACATTAATTATGATAACTTTTTGAAAACATTCCTCTTGGCCTTTTGAGCCACGCTTCTCTTGCTCAGGCCCGCTTCTACTTCTGGAAGTGTACTTTCCCTTCTAATAAAGCTTTTTTTTCCCCTGCTATAAAAAAACTAAAAATAAAAGTAAAGATAAAAACATTCCTGTCATCTTTTATTACAGTCTATTTAATAATCTGTTTGCTTTTTTTATGACCAGTCTACATTTTGCTAAATTGATTGTTCTCCTTTTATTTTCTCTAGTGACATAGAAGTTATTTATACTATTTCTTTACTACTATTGGTTATCTTTTTTTTTTTAATAGATTTAATTTTTTAAGGTTCACAGCAAAATTAAATAGAAAGGACAGATTGCACATATGCCCCCTTACCTCTACACACTCACAATATTACCCCACCTGAGTGGTATATATGTTACAATTAATGATCCTATATCGATTGTAATTGTAATAATGACAGTATTATTGTGATAATGACATGTTATCACCCAAAGTTTATAAATTATATTAAGGTTCACTTTTGGTGTGGTATATGCTGTGGGTTTTCACAAATGTATAATAATAATATCTATCCACCATTACAGTATCATACAGGATAGTTTCACTGCACTAAAATTCCTCTGCGCTCTGCCATTCACCTTCCATCCCCCTTGAGCCTTGGCAGCCACTGACCTTTGTACTGTCTCCATAGTTTTGCCTTTTCCAGAATGTCATATAGTTAAAATCTTACAGTATGATTACATCTTTTTAGATTAGCTTCTTTCACTTAATATACATTTAAGTTCCCTCCATATCTTTTCAAGGCTTGATAGCTCATTTCTTTTTAGTGCTGAATAGTATTCCATTGTCTGGATGTACCTCAGTTTATCAATTCACTTGAAGGACACCTTGGTACCTTCCAATATGAATAAAGTTGCTGTAAATGTTAATGTATAGGTTTTTGTGTGACGAAGTTTTCAGGTCCTTTTGGTAAATACAAAGGAGCATGATTGCTGGATCATGTGATAGAGTATGTTTATTTTTATAAGAAACCACCAAAGTGGCTACAACAGTTTACATTCCCACTAGCAGCGAATGAGAGTTCTTTTTGCTTCGTATCTTCCCAGCATTTGGTGTTGTCAGTCTTCTGGATTTGGGCCATTGTAATAGGTATATAGTGGTATCTCATTGTTGTGGGTTTTGGGAGGGGTTAGGAGTATGACCTTTATTGAGCTTATCCACTTCAATGGAAAATAATGTCTGTACAAAAGTAGATGTTTGTTACTATCACAATTACAGTGTTTTAAAAAACGTCAACTCAGTCAAAGCCCACTACTTCAGTATGAATAGCTTCTTTGTAGCCACAGTAACACTTAAATATGGTTAAGACTCAAATGTAGAAATGTGGTTAGTTGGAAAGCTAATTAAACTTTCAACTTGCTCAGAATTTCTAAAAGGCAAAATTGTGTTTTTCACAGAGATACAGTCCACTGGAGTCACTAACACTGGATAACTGTTAGAGTATTCCTGAGTCCCAGGAATCCAGGCATCCTCTAGACGGTTCTCTGTTGTCCTTTCTTTCCAATCAGAGATTTGTGGGGGTGTGGAGTGACAATACCACCAGCAATCGTGGCCTTAAAAAGGGAGTCCTATTCTCCATCTCCACGAATAGCAAGCTGTAAGTGAGGAGGAGGAATATGCTTTACCTTCAAGTCTTTTAATGCTTTCCCTGTTCTTCTTCAATATAGAATTAATTTATTTTGGGTCTTTTTCCTCTCCATATGAACTTCAGAATCAATTTGTAGATATCCATAATAACTTGCTGGGATTTTTATTGGGGTTGCATTGAATCTATAGATCAAGTTGGTAAGAACTGATAGCTTACTATATTCATGAACATGGAATATCTCTCCATTAATTGGTTCTTTGATTTCTTTCATCAGTTTTATACTTCTCTTTATATAGATTGGGTACATATTTTAAATTTATACATATATATAAGTTTCATTAATGGAGGTGCTAATTAATGTATATGGTATTGTGTTTTTGTTTAAAATTCCACTTCTTTATCGCTAGAATATAGGAAAGCAATTGACTTTTGTATATTAAACCCTGTATCCTGCAGCCTTGCTGTAATCACTTATTAGTTCCACAAGGTTGTTTTTTTTTTTTACCAATAATTTATGATTTTCTATGATTTTGTCATCTTCAAACAAAAACAGTTTTATTTCTTCCATCCAAACTATACATTTTATTTCCTTTTCTTGTCTTACTGCATTAGCTGGAACTTCCAGTATGATGTTGAAAAGGAGTGGTGAGAGGGAACATCTTTGCCTTGTACCTGATCTCAGTGAGAAAGCTTTGAGTTTCTCACCATAAAGTATGTTAGCTGTAGATTTTTGTAGATATTCTTTATCAAGTTGAGGAAGTTCCCCTATATTCCTAGTTTACTAAGAGTTTTTATCATGAATAGGTATTGGATTTTGTCAAATGCTTTTTCTGCTTCTATTAATAGGATCTTGTGGTTTTTCTTTTTTTTAGTCTGTTAATGTGGTAGGTTACATTAACTGATTTTCAAATGATGAACCAACCTTGCATAGCTAGGATAAATCCCACTTGGTCATGATGTGTAATTCTTTCTTAATACATAGTTGGATTCTATTTGCCAATATTCTGTTGAGGATTTTTGCATCAATGTTCATGAGAGATATTGTCTATAATTTTCTTTTCTTGTAATGTCTGTCTCATTTGGGTATTAGGATAATGCTGGCCTCATAGAATGAATTAAGAAGTATTCTTTCTGCTGAAAGAGATTGTAGAGAATTGGTGTGATTTCTGCCTTGAATGTTTGGTAGAATTCACCAGTGAAACCATCTGGGCCTGGTACTTTTTTTTGGAAGGTTATTAATTATTGATTAAATTTCTTTAATATACATAGGCCTATTTCTATTGTCTAGTCTTGTGTAACTTTTGGCAGATTGTGTCTTTAAAGGCATTGTTTCATTTCATCTAGATTGTTGAATTTGTGGGTATAGTATTCATTGATGCATAGTATTCCTTTATTCTCCTTTTGATGTTCATAGAATCTGTAATGATGTCCTCTTTCATTTCTGATATTAGTAATTCATGTCTTCTTTTATTCTGGTTAGAGACTTTTTATCAATCATTTCAAAGAATCAGATTTTAATTTTGTTTATTCTCTATTGATTTTATGTTTTGAAATTTATTGATTTCTGTTCTAATTTTCCTTCTGCTTTCTTTGGATTTAATTTGCTCTGCCTTTTCTAGCTTCCTAAGGTGGAAGCTTAGATCTTTCTTATCTAATATGCATTTAGTGCTGTAAACTTCCCTTTAAGCACTGCTCTTGCTACATCTTATAAATTTTGGTAAGTTGTTTTTTTATGTTCATTTAGTTCAAATTATTTTTAAGTTTCTCATGACATCTCTTCTTTGACCTGTGTTATTTAGAAGTGTGTTGTTTAACCTCCAAATATTTTGGATTTTCCAGTTATCTTTCCCGTTACTGATTTCGAGCTTATTTTCATTGTGGTCTGAGAGCATATGTTTTATGATTTCTATACTTTTTAATAGGTGTGCTTTATGGCCGAGAATGTGGTCTGTCTTTGTGCATGTACCATGTGAGTTTGAGAAGAATGTGTATTTTGCTGTTGTTAGATGAACTAATCTGTAGATGTCAGTTAAACTGGTTACTTTTCTGCTGAATCTGTTCATTTTTGATAAAGGGATGTTGAAGTCTCCAGCACTAATAGTGGACTCATCTACTTCTTGAAATCCTATCAGTTTTTGTCTTACATATTTTGATGCTCTGTTGTTACGTGCATACGCATTAAGAATTATGTCTTCCTGGAAGAATTGACCCCTTTATCATTATATAGTGCTCTTCTGTAGCATTATGTAATGCTCTTTATCTCAAGTCAATGTAGCCACTATAATGCCTTTTGATTTGTGTTAGCATGATATATCTTTCTCCATCCCTTTACTTTTAATCTATATGTACTTTTATATTTAAAATGGGTTTCTTGGAGGAAACTTATTGGCTCTTGTCTTTTGATTTACTCTGACAAACTCTGTCTTTTAATTGGGATACTCAGACCATTGATGTTTAAAGTGATTGTTGATATAATTGATTAATAGCTATCATGTTTGATACTGTTATTCTATTTGTTGTCTTTGTTCTTAATTCCTTTTTTTGTCTTCCACTCTTTTTCTGCCTTTAGTCGAGCACTTTATATGATTCCATTTACCTCTTTCCTTAACATAGCAGGTTTACTTCTTTTTAAATTTTTTCAGTGATTACCCTGGAGTTTGCAATATATATTTACAACTAATCCAATCCCACTTTCAAAATAACACTGTACCACTTCACTGGTATTGTGAGTACCTTATAATGACAAAATAGCCCTTATTCTTCTGTCTCTTCTATCATTGCTGTCATTCACTTCATTTATACATAAGTGTGTATATATATGTATATGTTTATGTTTACATAATCGAATATAGTATTGCTATTATTATTTTGAACATATCTGTTAGATCAGTTAAGAATAAGAAATATAAAAGTTTTAATTTTACCTTCTAATTCTTCTCATATTCTTTCTTCATGTAGATCTGAGTTTCAGACCTATATCATTTTCCTTCTCTCTAAAGAACTTTTAACATTTTTTTTCAAGCAGGTCTACTTGCAACGAATACCCTCAATGTAGGTTTATCTAAAAAAGTCTTCATTTCTCCTTCACTTTTAAAGGGTAATTTTCACAGAATAGAGAAATCTAGGTTGATGGTTTTCTTCTCAACAAGTTAAATAATTCACTCCATTCTCCTCTTGCTTGTATGGTTTGTGAAAAGTTGTCATATATCCTTAACTTTGCCTGTCCACAGGTAAGTTAATTTCCCCTCTGGCTTTTTTTCAGTATTTTTTCCTTATCTTTGATTTTCTGCAGTTAGAATACAATATGTCTGTATGTAGTTTTTTGTGTACTTACCCTGCTTGGTGTTCTCTGAGCTTCCTGGCTTTGTGGTTTTGTATCTGACATTAATTTGGGGAAATTCTCAGTCATTACTTCAATTATTGTTTTTATAACTTTTTCTTCTCCTTGTGATATCCCTGTTACACAGTGTTACACCTTTTATCATTGTCTCACAATTCTTGGGTGTTCTGTGGGTTTTTGTTATTGTTGTTGTTTAGCATTTTATTTTATTATTAGTTTCAAAATATACAGTGCATTGGTAAGACATTTATATAGTTTATGAAATGACCCCCTGATTACTCTATCTTCCCTCTGGCTCCACACATAGCCATTACATTACTGCTGACTGCATTCCCTATCCCCGTAACCATCTATCAACTATTAATTTGTACTTCTTTAACCCTTCACCGCTTTCTCCCAGTGGGGGTTGGGGAGGTCAGTCTTTTTTTTCTTTGCATTTCATTTTTGAAAGTTTCTGTTGATATATCTTAAAGCTCAGAATTCTTTCCTTAGCTGCATCTAATCTACTAATGAGCCCATCAAAGATTGTTAATAGTGTTTGATCTCTAGCATTACTTTTTGATTTTTTTCTTAGTTGTCATCTCTCTGCTTAAATTACCCATCAGTTTTTACTTTTTCCATTAGAACTCTTAGCATATTCATCATAGTTGTTTAAATTCATAATCTGATAATTACAACATCCTTGCCATTATCTGAGTCTGGTTCTCATGCTTGTTTTGTGTCTTCCTTCAAACTGTTTTTTCCTTTTAGTATGCCTTGTAATTTTTTGTTGAAAGTGAACATGATGTACTAGACGAAAGGAACTCTGGCAAATAGGTCCTTAGTAAAGTGTGCAGGGAGGAGAAGCATTCTATCATCCTATGATTAGGTCTCAGTCTTTTAGTGAGCCTGTGCTCCTGGGCTGTGAACTTAACAGGTGCCTCTCAGTAATTCCAGCTCCTCTCCCCAGATCCTCCTCACCCCCACTTTAGGTGGGACAGGATGGCTGGAAGAGGCTGGAATTGGATATTACCCTTTCCCTAGGTTGGCCAGGCTCTGATAAAACCCCAATAGGTTAGGCTCTGATAAAGTAGTTTCTCTTGAAGGTAAGCTTTGTTAAGAATAACAGAATGCTCTGGAGTTTTCAAGTGGCTCTTTCCCCGCTCCACCGAAGCAGGAGGAGATTCTTCTCCAATATTTACTGTGAAACCTGGTGGAACTCCTGTAGGTAAAAAACACAAAAGTATGATGGATCCCCTGAAGTTTTTAACTCTCAGACTTGTCTGCTAAGCCTCCAGCAATTCATCAGTGTAAGTTTAGATTTTCCAGCCTGCCTCTCCCTGCCCTTGTTTTCTTAGTAGTTTCTCCTCCTTTAAGTTATGATCCTCTGTATCTGCCTTTCTCGCTCTCCAGTTTTGGGGACAGCAGTTTGCCCTGCGACTTCACTTTTTTGAAGAATTTAAAAACTGTTAGCTTTTCAGTCTGTTCAGGTTTTTATTTGTTGTTAAGACAGAGTGGCAACTTCTTAAGCTCTTTACATGCTGGACCAGAAACCAGAAGTCCCTTTTACTTTTCAATAACATATCTCAACAAGTATTTCTTTTTCCAGCCGAACAAAACAATTTACTCATATGCACACACTCCCAATGTAAAAGACAAAACTTAGTGTTCCTTTATTACCCAGTTCTCATTTTGTTTAAATTTGTAACTTTAGGTATAGTTTAATCATTATTAAGATATTATTTTTGAAAATAGAGAAATTATCATTTGTTATGTCGATAACAAACATATCAACAATAATTTTTTAAATTTAAGACTAATAATTTTTACTGCTTTCATTGATCACAGCTATTTTTTCTTTTTTTCCCGTCTCACCCCCATGTATTTCCCTTATGTGTTTTTTTCCTTATTTGTTATTGGTTAAGTATAGTATATTGGGTAATTATTTTTAAGAAAAGTACAGTGAGTCATTATATATAATGAATGGTTTGCCTAATTATACACTCCTTGAATAACAGTTGTTTTCCTCAAGACTTGACTTCAGACATTTGGTATCGTAGAGGAAAAGTCTGGTATCAAAATTTTTTTCTGTATAAACACATTAAAACTTTTCTCTCTGTTGAAACTAAAAATGTTACTGTAGTATTCCTCATACTTGGTAAGCCCTTTTGATAGGAATGTTTGTATCTTTACTTAGCTTTGGGAAATTTTCTTATTTTTTCATAAGTTTTTGTCTCACCATCAGTTTTCCTTCTGCTGAAACTCCTATTACAAATAGATGCTCCTAGATGCTCCTCAACTTAGCGATGGGGTCATGTCCTAATAAACCCATTATAAATTGAAAACATTATAAGTTACGAGTGCATTCAATACACTTAACCTACTGAACATCATAACTTAGCCTAGCCTAACTTAAATGGGCTCAGAACACTTACATTAGCCTGCATTTGGGCAATTATCTTTAGTTTTATCTCAAGAATAATTGAGTTTTACCTCAAGAATAATTGCCTTCCTCTTTTTCTCACCAGAAGCAGGAGACACAGATGGGCATTTTTTTGACACAATAGGATGCAAAAACGCAAAACACAATATCCAAAGAATGCTGGCAACACAGTACACTAGAGCATCAGTTGTTTACCCTCACAATTGCATGGCTGGCTGGGAGCTGCAGCTTGCTGCTGCTGACCAGCATCACAAGAGAGTATCATACTGCATATCACTAGCCCAGGAAAATGTCAGAATTCAAAGTACAGTTTCTATTAAATGCATATCACTTTTGCACCATTGTAAAGTCAAAACATTTGAAGTCAGACCATCATAAATCAGGGACCATCTGTATATAGTATTCTCTTATCTCTTCTTATAATTTTGATCTCTGCATTTTTACTCTGAATGCTGACAGAATTCTTCAAATTGTATCTCCACTTTTCTGTTGTATTCAGTTAGCTGTTGCCTTCTCTCAAGTTATTTTTAATAATGAGATGTTATTTAAGAACTCTTCTGTTTTCACATTGTTCCCTGTTTGTGACAGCTTGCCATTGTTTTCTAATTATAATGTCTTCTTGAATCTTATTGAATAAGAATTCATTTTTTTCTTGTAATAACCCTGTTTTTTTAATTATCAGATTGATTCCCTTTTTTGAACTATTGACTTTTCTCTGAGTGCTTGTTTTTAGAGTGAAGTATAAGTTTCTTTAGTAGTTGTAACTTAAATAAATGCTTCAGTGATTATAGATTTTCTTTAGGGACAGTCTCTTCTTCATGGCTGTCTTTGCTTTTCTTCAGCTCATATGCCTAGGAGTGACTACATTCCACCAGCCTGCTCCTTATAAAGTCATTAGTTTTGTAGGACTTCTGTTCTCCATACACTGCAAGGTTAGAGTTCTGCTTACTGTTCAGTTCCTGGTTCAGGCATGCAGAGTGTAGTAGGATTCTATATGTATGTCAGGAGTGATTATGGGAGTGTCAAAGGCTCTGGGGCAGAAGTTTCCTTTACTCAACAGTTCTTGTTTTTGTTGATGCTTCTCCATTCACTCCATTCTTCTCTTACAAGATTCAAAGTTTCTTGTATGTTGGTTGTTACAGAAGGAAATTTAACCGAGAGAGTCAAATATATATAGGTCTGTTCATCTGGTATGTTTCTTTTTTAGGATAGCTTTTTCCCCTGAGTTCTCAAATGGTATCAAAATCATATTTGTGCCCAGTACATGGTTCAAAATAAAATAGGACTAGAAGACTTAGAATGAAAAGAAACATGCCTTAATTTCCTAAGGAAAAATACACAGTAGTTAATATCTTACTTCCTGCCTCACACTTTCATTGTCTCACTGAAAGTTTTACTAAATAGATTTTTTCTAATTGAAAATCACTCTCCCTTAAAATTAAAAGTATGATTATTAATGTTGCAGATAATAAGTCTAATACTAGTTTAGTTATTATTCCCCTGGAGATAACCTGTTTTTTACCTTTATCCATGACGTTTTGAAATTTCTCAGTGATTTGTCTTTAATTTCCATTAGATATTAGACCCCCTAGATTGTGCCTTTACTCTTATTCTTTTTTTGGTCATATTTTTCATCTGTTTTCTGTTATACACATTTTGATTTTGTTTAGGATACCATGATCTCAGATTTAAAGACAAGAACTAACTTTCCCCGAGTTTTCTTCTGTTCCTTGAATTTTTCTCTTCACCAGAGCCAGTTTTTATTTGCTTATTTTGATCTTTCTTTTCTTTTAGTGACTTTCCTTTGATGTCAGGTGATCCGTGATTTTCCTATCACCATTATGATTGAGGCAGTAGCAGTGCTGAATGAGAGCTCTGTGTAAGTGGGTATACATATAGAATGACCTGGAAGGAAGTGAAGCTGTTGTGCCAGAGACATGTTAAAAGAATGCCACAATGGGAGTTTATTCTAGGGATCTTTATAGACATATAAGCTACAGTACTTCCCAGTTTTTCTGCTTCAGTTAGAGCGCTCAGAGTTGACTGGGTGATAGGTCCCTGGCTCCAAGCCATTCTCCTAGTATGGGGATAGCTGTTTGGTATTTAGACCTTTGGCTTTCAGGACGCCTTCTCACTTCCACTCTCTGTGTTCCTGCCATATCCTATCCTGGCCCCTCTCCAGAGTCTGGAAGCTGAGCTAGCTTCTTTTGCTTTTCTTTATCTTTCAACTCTCATTCATCACTTTGCATCTTCTTGGAATTTTTTTGAAATTGCTTTTCTTCCAGTAGCCTTCTAGTAGACTTTTCCAGTCTTATTTCTCTGCTTCCATTTTGATGAGGGTCTCAGGATGAAGAGGTGATATGCTTAGTCAGTCTACTATGATATTTTTGTTAATTTTTTTTAATTTTTAGAATTATAGCTCTTCTTTTTTCCTTGGACTCTATAAATATTTTTGTTTCTCTAATCATCTAAGATACTAAACAGGGAATATCTTGCTTTCAGTAGATTAAAATTTTTAAGCAGGTCACATTTTTGTAAATTCAGCCATCTTTATGTGTGATATATCTTAAACACTAGCAGCTTTTTTACAGAATCACTCTTTAGTCAAAGAATTGATATATGTTATTTATTGTTTCTTATTTATTTTAAACTTACTGGGAGGACCTAATTTAAAGGTTAGCTCTCTTTTATTGCAAATAATTACTCCTAAATTACTTTGCAACCATTTTTTTTAAAAAACTGGAATAAAATTAAAGATATCTTTTACTCAGTTTATCTGTCTACATTATCGCACATAATTGAATGCTATTCATTGATGAAAGTTAATTCAGTGGCTTAGTGTAGAGATTAGAATCTGCCCTCTTAGAGAATATAGTACTGTATTTGAGCTGGTTTGTGTTGGAACTCTGAATAGAGACTGAATTACTGGGATAGGAGCCAATTGCCTTCTGCTAAATGAATTGAGTCCAGATGACTCTTCCAAAACAGTTGTATTTGCTTTCCCACCCAGCTCCACATTCCAGGAAAGGCTTTTTAGTCATTAGGAAGTATATCCACAGCTTACTTTTCCATGACTTCAATACAGTTCACAGTGGTTTCACCAAATGCTAAATGCAACTCTTGCCTATGGAGACTCCACAATTTTTAAACTACGAACAGCCACTGGACCTGGGCAGGACTAACTTATCTGGATGAGGGCCACTTAACTTCCTCTTAATTCAGTGAATTTACAAATGCAAACTGCCTAGCACAGAGCTTACTACATAGGAAATAAATTTAAGGACTCTGATTTTCTCTCATGTTGAAGAGACCCTGTGTGGCTCAGTGAAAAGCTAAGTTTCAGGTTAAATCACAATAAATGTAACTTGATTACACTTAAACTTACTAACTAATAGACATGCACTTGGATTAAAAAAGAAAATAAAACTTGCTAACTGTTGTTTTCAAACACAGTAATGCTGAATAACTAAGAATGAAGGGATGAAGAAAAACGTATCAGGCAAATTCTAACCAAAAGAAAACTGGAACAGTAATTGTAGTATCAGATAAAGTAGAATTTAGGTGAAAAACATTTAAAGGGACAAGAGAAACATTTAGTATTGATAAAAGGAACAATCTACCAAGATACATAGCAGTCCTGAACTTATGTATACCTAGCAAACTCTTTACATAAAGCAAAACTGACAGAGTTATGGGGAGAAGTTGACAAATCTACAGCCATATTGAAGAGTTTAAAACATCTAATTTAGAAACTGAAAAAAAGCAAACAGTAAGAAAAATAGGGTTAACACCATTAACAAGGTTGATCAAATAGTTTTGAGAGAAAACCTTGCATTCAGCAAAGAGTATATGATTTCTTCAGACACAAGTAAAAGAATTATAAAAGCTCACCATATATCAAGCCATAAAAAAAGCATTTAAAAATCCCAGCACATCAATAACATAGACTATTATATATACTGACACAATGCAGTAAAATTAGAAATCATCACTAGAGCCATCTTGACAGAGGGAGAAACATGTATTTGGAAACAGAAAAAAATGTTCTTAATAATCCTTAAGTTAAGGCACAAATCACAATAAAAATTAGTAAGTAACTAGAGCCGATCAATTATGAAAGCAGTCCATATCATGATGTATGGGATGCAGCTCATTCAGTTCTTTGAGCCTTAGAGGCGTTTATTAGAAAGTAAAATAGACATTAAATAAACTAAGCTTTCTAAGAAGCTAGGGAAAAAAAAACAGCGGGTATGCTCAAAGAAAGTAAAAGTATGGATATAACTAGGAAAAAGGCAAAAATTGAGAGAAAAATAGAAATGATCAAAAAAAACCAAAAGTAGGTTATTTTTATTTGTCTAATAAAGTAGGCAAACCTCTAGCAGGACCAATAAAGGAAACTCTAAGGGAAAGACAGAAAATAAGGAACAAGAAAGGAATAACCACAGGTATACTAGAAACTTTTAAATTAAGAGAATGCTGCGAAGAGCTACAAACAACCAAAAATAATTGAAAACTTTGATAAAAGTTTTCTAGAAAGAAACTACCCAAATTTACTTAAGAAAAATTAGGAAACCTGTATATTGATCATTATTCCTTATGGAAATGAAGTAGTAATCACCCTTCTCCCAAAGAAAAATGCCAAGATCAGACAGGATGAATTTTACCAAAATTTTCAAAAGTACACTTTACGAATTATGCTAGAAAAGGATAACTACATACCTCTTGTAAGGCTGGTATAATCTTGATCAGCAGTCAGCAAACTTTTTCTGTAAAGGGCCAGATAATAAATATTTTAGACTTTAGAAACCATATGGTATCTGTCACAAATATTCAACTCTGCTGTTATAATGTGAATGCACCCATAGACAATACATAAATGAGCGTGGCTATGTTCCAATAAAACTTTATTTATAAAAACAAAATGGCAGACCCGATATGGGCCATGGGCTATAGTTTGCTGACCCCTGATCTTAATAATTAAGAGTAGAAAAGAACAGTAAATTCTCATTTATGACCATGGATGCAAAAATTCCAAGTAAAATAAGAACAGATAGAATCAAAAGCTTTCTCAAAGTATCACACAACTAGATTATCCCTAGAATGAAGCATAGTTCAGTCTTAGATAACATGTTTATATAATTTACTTTATTTAAAGAGATTAAAATAGAAAAAATTCTCAGTAAATGAAGAAAAATATTTATTAAAATTCAATATCCAGTTATTTTAAAAACTATTAGCAAGCTGAAAATAAAAGGAAATTTCTTAACCTGATAAAGTGTCTAATAAAACCTACGCAAGCAACATATGTTTGAAATTTTCAAAGCATTTCCCATGGCAGACGGGAAAAAGATAATTATGTTTGCTATCATGCTGTCATTTAATATTGAACTGGAGTCCTAGCTACTGCAGTAAAACAAAAATAAATACACATTATAAAAATTCTAAAGGAGGAAACAAAATTGTCATTATTTGCAGATGCTGTGATTCTAACTTAGAAAACCAAAGGAATACAACAGAAACTAGTAGAACTAGTAAGAACATTTGGGTTATAAAATATAAGATTAATGTACAAAAACCAGCAATGTTTCTTTAAACTATCAATAATAAATTAGAAAATATGTAACTTTAAAAAATATATACCATTTACAATAGCAACAAAACTAAAACACCTTGCTATAGATTAAAGGAAGGATCTTTATAGTAAAACTTTGATAAAGGAATCAAAAAGACTTGAGTAAAGGAGAGGTATAGTCTATTCTTAGATGAGAAGACTAAATATTATAAACATGTAATCTAAAATTCAATAATAAAAATAAACATCCCAAAGGATTTTTTAAGAGATCTGAAAAGCTGATTTCTGAAATTTATGTGGAAGAATAAAGGTACAAAAATGGCTTCACAGTTTTTGAAAAAGAACAGGTATTAAGATAAAGCTGTATTAGTTAAAACCATGTGATATTAGTACATAACAACTAAATCAGTAAAACAGAATAATATCCATGGGTCTATTCTGGAATCTCTCGACCATTGGCTTTGGGAAGAAATTCTCAAGTTTATTTTGGTAGATCCTCATATAAAACTCTCAAACTATGGAAAAAACACAAGATACTAAGTTTATGTCATTCGAGGTAGTAATATATTTCTTTCTTTTTTTTTAATATGTCATTTAAAATTTTTTCCAGCTTTATTGAAATATAGTAGACAATAGCTCAGATTTACATTTTAAAATTCAGTGAGTTTTTTCAAATATAGTTGGCATACAATAATATCTTCGTTTCAGTTGTACAGTATAGTGATCAGAGATATATATAACTCATAATATGATCACCCCCCTTACATGTTTATTATATTATTAACTATTTTCCTTATGCTACACTTTATATCTCCCTGTCTGTTTTCTAACTATTCATTTGCTATTCCCCCTAACCTCCCTCCCATCTAGTAGCCCTCAAAATATTCTCTGAATCTATATTTATTTCCACTTTTGCTATTGTTTATTTTGTTCTTTAGATACCACATGTATGTAAAGTCATATGATATTTGTCTTCTCTGACTTATTTCATTCAGTGAAATACCCTCTAGGTCCATCAAGGCAATATCTTTTTCTGTTCCCTTCTTTTTAGCCTGTGTGTCTTTTAATCTGAAGTGAGTCTCTTGTAGGCGGCATTTGCAGAGGTATTGTTTTCTTATTCATTCAGCCACTCTATCTTTTGATTGAAGCACTTCATTCTTTTTCCATTTGAGGTACTTGTTGATAGGAATGTAGTTATTACCATTCTTTATTCCTGTTTTTGATACATATTCTTTCTTAAAGAAGTCTCTCCCAACATTTCCTGTAATACTGGCTTGGTGGTGATAAATTCCTTTAGCTTTTTTTTTTTGGTCTTGTCTGAGAAGCTCTTTGACTCTAAATGATAGCTTTGCTGGATAAAGTATTCTTGGTCGTAGATCCTGGGTTTTCATCACGTCAGATATTTTTTGCCAAGCCCTTCTGTCCTGCATAGTTTCTTTTGAGAAATCAGCTGCCAGTCTTATGGGTGCTCCCTTGTAGGTAACTGCTTTTCTCTTGCTGCTTTTAATATTCTTTCTTTGTATTTCACCTTTGGCATTTTAAGTACGATGTGTCTTGGTGTGGGCCCTTTGGGTTCATCTTTTTGGGGACTCTCTGAGCTTCCTGGGGTTGTATGTCTATTTCCTTCACCAGGTTAGGGAAGTTCTCCATTATTTCTTCAAATAGTTCTTCAACTTCTTGTTTTCCTTCAGGTACCCCTATGACACAGATATTTTTATATTTAATAGTGTCCCATAGGGTCATTAAATTATTATTATAGTCTTGGCTTCTTTTTTCTTGCCGTTCTGATTGAGTGTCCTTGGCTTCCTCATCCTCTGTATGAGTGGTTGGATCATCTTCTTTATCCACTCTGTTGATTCCCTCTAATATACTCATCTCGGATAATGTGTTCTTCATTTCTGATTGCTTCTCTTTTGTAATTTCCATTTTTATTTTTTTATCTCTTTGTTAAAGTTCTCACTGAGTTCATCTACTCTTCCCTTAAGTTCATTGAACATCTTTATAACCAGTATTTTGAATTCTTTATCTGTTAGATTGCTCGACTCCATTATTCCTGGATCTCTGTTCTATTCTGTCATATGGTTTCTGCTTCTTTGTCTTCCCATTTTGGCTGCCTTCCTGTGTCTGTTTCTATGTATTAAACAAAGCTCCTACGTCTCCCGGTCTTATTAGCATGGCTTTGTGTAGTAGGTGTCCAGTGGCACGGTCCTGAGAAGGGTTCCGCTGCAGGCCAAGATTAGTCCCAGCCTGTGCTCTTCTGGGGTCACCTGTTAAGATTCAGCAAGCAATCCATAGATGCTGTGCTTATAGTTGCCTCAAGAGGCCATACCAGAAACAGAGGCCAGCTGCCCCCAGTGTGAGTCTTGGCACTGCTCAGCAAGGAGCACCTGACTCCCTGAGGACATATTTGGATGTGGCTTGGGTGGGGCTGCAATTGGGGGAGGTGAAGTTTCAGGGAATCCTCTGAGAGAAGCGACCTCTGTTATCCAGTTTGATGACATCTCAGCTATGGTGGCACTGTGTCTGCACACTGGGAGTAGGGGAGGGCTCAACAGAGGAACAATGAATACCACCAGCATTTCTGCCTGGGAGAGAGCCTCGCCTCTGACCCTCACTTAGACAGCTCAGTGTCCCCCGTAAGTCCTGCACCCTCCCTAACCCCCTCCCCTACCCCTCCCCATGCAGCTGACCCATTGCTGGTGCTCAGAGCGAGCAGATCCATCACTGCAAAAGGCCACTCGCTGACATGGCCCTTTTAAGAGGCATCTGCAGCTGCCTGCTGCCACTGCCACAGCCTCTGTCCCACTCAGCCAGTCAAGACCCGGCAGCCTCACACCTTTGCCTCTTCCTACCTTCCATCGTCGCAGGTTGAGGAATTATTTCTCTCCCTAGTCATAGTGCTTCTCTTTGTCTAGATTCCAGATGACTTTGCTTGCTGTCATCTACCTCTATCATCTACGCCATTTTTTTTTCCAGAAGCCCAGGAAAAAAGATACTAAACACACAAAAGGAAAGATCAGTAAAATCAGCAATATCTTATAAAACATGTTTGGCAAAGGACATAAAACAAAGATAAAACAAATGCCAGGTTAGAAGTAAATATTTCCCACATAGGATAAGTAGTAAGAAGATATAAATCATTTCTGGCATCAAGATTATTGTAATCATCAACAATCAAATAAGAAAAATGGATATAGATTATGAATTCCCAGAAGAAATGTGAATGTTCATTAAAATTGGAAAAAGTGCATGATTTCAGTATAAAAATTATGCAGTATAGTTTTATAGTCATTATATTGACCCAAAATAAAAAGGGTGATAACAAACATCAAGTAAAGAGGAACAAGAGGGATAAGAACTTGCACACCACCTGTGTATTTGGAGAATATATCAGTTATCGTTGTATAACAAACTATTTTAAAACTCAGTGGCTTAAAATATTAAGTATTGATTATTTGCTCGCAAGCCCATGGGTCAGCTTCTGGTGTCAGCTGGACTGCTTGGATGTCTACAGCCAACTCTGGATCAAGTAGGCAGCTCTGCTGATCTTGGTTAGGTATTTTCACAGTTTGACGATTGGCTGGCTATAGGCTGCTTTGTAATATCCTCAGCTAAGATGAGTCTTTCATCCTTTAGGAGTCTGGCTCACATGGCAGTGGCAAAGTTCCGAGAGAGAAAGTGGAAACTGCAAGGCTTCCTAAGGCCTGGGCTCGGAACTGGTATACCATCTTTCTGCACTCTGTTGCCCAAAGCAAGGCACAAGGCCAACCTAGTACAGAAGTGAGTAAATAGATTCTAGCTCTTGAGAGGAAGAGCTGAAAATTACATTTCAAAGGACATAGATAGAGGGAAAGGTGGTGAATTGCAGCCATTTCTGCAGTTGATCTACTTCAGAGAGCAACTCAATATGTGGGAAAATCGGAGATATTTTTGCCCTATGATTCAGAAATTTGACTTTTAGTATAGATCTTAAATTCCCACACATGGTAGATAACAAGAATATCTACAGGGAAGTTTTTGTGGGTCTTTTGGTAGCTTTTTTTTTTTAAATAATAGCAGGACTAAATGTCTACCTGCAAGTGAATAGATTAATAAATTGTGATAGGTTCTTAAAATAGATTACTGGTCAGCAATTTAAATGAATTAATTAGAACTACATGTATTAATATAGCTAAAACTCAGAAACATATTAAGGGGAAGTAGAAGGGGATATAATCTTTTTTTTTTTTTTAACCATGTAGAGAAATGTGCAGAAAATACTATATATACCATTAATAGTAGATATATGCTTGTGTTGTAAAAGTATGAAAACATTCAAGAGAATGATAAACACCAAGTTCAGGTGAGTAGTTACCTTTGGGGGGTACAGAAGGGGCTTCAGTTGTACCAATACGTTTATTTCTTTAAAAAAATAATAAAGATATAGAATGATACATTACTGTTTGACAAAGCTGGCTAGTGGCAACCTGAATTTATGATTTTTTATCACTTTTTTGATGTTTGAAATATTTCCTTTAAAAACAAAACAAAACAGAAAACCTGGGAAGGGATTTCACTGGACTTAATGCTGGCTCCCCATCAAATTCAGTCTGTCCTCACTGTGATTCTTCCCTTCTGTAATTGCTAAGTTTGGCAGGTACCAGAAAGTTGTGCTCATTGAAGACCATATGTTTTTGTTTGTGTGTTTCCTCATAACGGACACTTACATTAGAGTTGCTCCACTGAGCTCCTTATAGGTCTGGGCTTGTTGCCGTAATAAAGGAAGCTTTTATTCTAGTGCTCCCTTGAATGTTCAGAATTTTTCTTTTGGGATAGTCCGTCTTCCTCACAGAGCTACCTTTTAAATCAAGGGAAATAGCAGGAAGCTTTCAGATACAAGTACCAGAATACCTGACTAAATGTGGCTTCAGTAGCACCAGTTTTTTTTTTCTCATACAAGAAGGTAGAAGTTGGCCATTGTTGCTTGAACAGCTCAGCAGTGTCAGGGCTTTGGTTTAGCTCCTCACTGATTCTCTTGGCCTTCCCCTTATGATCACAAGATGACTATAGCAGCTCCAGGTTTCAGGTCCCCACTTGACAAGCAAAGAGGTGTAGGGATTCTTTTTGTGTAACGCTTTTTATTATGGTGGGAAATCTTTCTCAGAAGCCCCTGAGAGGCATTTATTTATCCAGAACTGGGACACATGCAGCATTCCTGAACCTGTCACTGCAGAGAGGTAGAATTCCATATGCTGCTCCAAGTGTGCCATAGCTCTCACCTGACAGAATCTGAGTCTTCCTGGGAGCAAGGTGGTAGGTGAATGCCTGGCAGGCTAGACAGCCATCAGTGTCTGCCAAAATGTCAACCTTAGAGTGAAAATTTGTTTTCGGAAGGTGATGGTCCACTTTGTACCCATCCAAACTAAACAACAAAGCCGGGATTCTTTGTGGTGGGAGATCATTTTTAGGGGCAGGTTCAAAGGCCCATCCATCCACACTAGTGCCTCTGCTTGAGCCTCCTTAATATTCAGGAAGGCTGCTAGAGGGAAAAGTGAGATCACTGAAGTCTCCCTGAGTGGTCTAACCCTTTCCAGATAAATACCTCCAGTATTGGTAAAACACTCTAAAAGGAAAAAAGGCATTTGTGACATTTTCCTTTTAAAAAGTAGGCAATTGTTCACATTATTTTTAATTAGACTGAAATTGCTAGAATTAATATTGTTGTGTACTTTGAAGTTCTAGGAAGTACTCACCTACATGTGGTTGAATAATAAAGACTAACAGCTACTTTATTTGGAATTTTTACTACCAGCTAAGATGGGCTATTCAATAAAGTCTCATTCTCTGGATTAGGGCCTTTTGACATATAGGTTGAAATGATAACTCCTGTCAAATGCTTTTGAGAAAAACAGGTTCATGCCAGCACCCTGACCGGACCAACTTACATACACCCTGAATCAAATCTTATCCCCAGTGTCTGAGCCAAATTTCAGTCAGATGTGACCCTGACACCTCCTCCAACCTACATGCAAGAATCATGTGAGAGATAAAAATAACTGTCCGATTGCTTGTGGCAGCATTTGAGAAAGAGCTGGGAAATGAAAGTTGGAAAATTATGAAAAAGTAAAGTGATTTTAGTGAACTCTGTCTTGGGGGACCTTGCCTGTGAGGAATCTTTGTCTTTTTCAGCACTATGACTTTTAAGAACTGAAATCCTATTTCTTATTAAAGAAGAACCTTCTTTCTGCCTTCTAAGAAAACTGCTAAGTCTCAATTTTAAGAACTGGTAAATATATGAATATTTCTTTGCTTTTTACTATAGAATCATTAATATGATCACCTTAGAATTCTCACAAATAGATCCTCCTAAGTGTGAAAGAAACATTGAGACAAATAAAACTATTGTTAATTTCTACAACTTGAAGATTAATGAGAAGTGAAAATAAATGGCACTAAAATTTCAGTATACAGATGGCAGCATTATTTGATTTACACCAGACTTTATAAGAATGTGCATATTTCATAAAGAAAAATGTTTTATATTTTTCCCAACTGCCTCCAACACAGAATAAATCATAGATATTGTTTGTTGAATGCAAAAATTACTATTATTAAACAAGTTTTAAATAAATTATATTGAATTGTCGTATAATATTAAGTTGATTTGTGCCCTTAAAATTTGAAGACCATTTTCTTTTCTAAACTTTTGTTTTCTTTAAGATAAAAAAATTAATTGGAGAAAAACTGATAAAGAGAACTGTTTCTCCATTTTGCAGAAAAGTGAATGATGGCCTCTATGAACCTCTGTGAATCTTTCCTCACCCCCTCCAACCCAACCCAACCCAACCTTCGCTCTCCCCAAGCCTGACAGTTCTACTCCCAGTGACAAAGGCACAGGTGACACATCTCAGGAGTTGGTCTGAGCATGTTTGGGCTGCCTGGGATCAGAGTACAGAATTGGCTTTCCAGACGAGATTGGGCTGCCAGTCTGTCCCACTTGAATAGGCAGCTTCACTAGTTAATTCATGAAGTACAATCTAGCTAGTCTTGGTGGCTCAGGATGCAGTTATTTCTAAAAGTGTAGAGAAGCAATTTAAATAAGAAAAAGTGGACATTTCCATTCAAGTAGACCAAAAGCCACATAGAGACAGGAATTGGATGGAAAAAAGAATGGGAAAAGAAACAGGCACGTTGGCAAGAGAAAGAAATAGAATTCTTTGACAGATAATTCACAAAAATTAATTTCAAAATATAGCTCACCCAGGACTCTAGGCCTTTAAATTGACCTCTATTGTTTCTATTATTAAATATCTCTTATGAACTTTTAGAGTACTTATTATAAATTTTTGTTCATTCTGTACAAACTTATTGATCACCTACTGTATTTAGAAAGTATTTTTGCCTTAATTTTAAGTTTATTATACAAACAAGGCAGTAGTAATAGAAAACAAGTTACAGTATTCCCCAGGCATTTCCAGGGGGTCATTTTTCCCTCAGCTTTGACCCCTTCTGACCCTAGTGGAGACAGATATAAAAAACAAACACTTAAAAGAAATAGCCTGGCTCAAAACCAAGGTGGACATCACCTCCATTGATCAGAAACAGAGCAGAACTGCAGAACAGCACAGAAAAACTACATAACTGGCCTTGGGTAGCTAATGGTTAGACCCCTTGGAGTAAGAGAGAGCCCAAGTGCCCAATGGAAAGGACACTAGGAACTGAGACTTTCAGAAGATGTGGGCCTAGGAAGGGAGAGGACACAGATGCAATGCACAATAAATTATGGAGCCACACCACCCTCTTATTTAGTGGCTCTGTCTATAGTAGTCTCCATATCACCTTGGAGCAGGAGCTTAAAACTGTCAATTTAGGACCTGCCTCTGGAGAGCCTAGTGAAAGCTGCCTTATAAGTAGGCCCTTCACCAATTGGAACATGAATTTACTTCAGATTAAATGAATTTTATAACATGGCCTGATGACAAAGAAATATGTCCAGGTGTTCAAAAAGTAAGTAAAGAAATGACTTCTATTTTAAAAAGAACAAAATATGGAAACAAAGATGTACGTAATAGAAACAGGTATTTATGTAAAGAACAGATAGAAATGAAAAATATCAAATAAAAAACAGACTAGAGATAGGATAACGCTAGCCTAGATACTGTTTAAAAGGAAATCAATACATTGGAATAGACGAAAAATTTCACCTAGAATGCATCAGAAAGACACAGATCTAAAAAAAAATTAAATACCAAAGGGCTAATGGGAAATACAGAATACATACACAAAGGCCTAATCACTGTGTGAGGTTCTCACTCTCCCATCACGGTGTGTCCATCACTATGTTCTGTGCATCTCTGTCCATACTTGTCCCTGGCAGAATTAACAGTTTAATGTTTTTGTTGACCTATGCTTTACTAAACTCCTGCGGGTTGCTGAGCTCTGTTCTGGGCGTACTGTATACAGACATCCAACAACAATTCAGATGTGGGTCTCACTGTCCTGGATCTTTTGTTCTAGCCTATTCATCACTCTGTCTCTGGTATCTACAGTGTTATCTGGCTCAAATTAGGCATTCAGTCTTTTTATTTGTTGTGGAATAAGTTAATAAATGAGTGAAGTAATTCATGGCCTTGATTATCTGCTCTATTTGGCCAGCTTTGCAATGGAGAGAGAGACTGGGAGGAGATGAGAGGAATTCTCCCTCCCAAAGCACACCCTGCTCTTCTCAGGAAACACTGGTGTGACCGCCACCAAACTGGAGTCTGCCTGACTTGTGTCTTCTTGTTTATTATTTCTATCTTACAAACTGCTCAAGAAGATTCAGCACGAGACCAGCATTATAAACAATATCAATTTCTTTTTTTTTTTTTTCACTTTTCAGGCTGGAGTAAAGGGGACATTGGGAAGATTAGTCGGGATTTTTGAGGTAAGTCTGTTAAAATCTTTGGTGCGTTTGCAATCAATAACCAGATACATTTTTGTCTTAGTCCATTCAGGTTACTATAACAGAATACCACAAACTAGGAGACTTATAAATAATAGAAATTGTTTTCTCATGCTTCTGGAGGCTTGGAAGTCCAAGATCGAGGTGCCAGCAGATTCAGTGTCTGGTGGAATACCCGCTTCCTGGTTCATAGATAGCTGTTTCTGTCTGTGTTCTCTGATGGTGGCAGAGGGAAGGTTGCTCTCTAGGTCTGTTATAGGGAACTGATCCCATTCATGGAGATCAGCCCTCATCCCAAAGGCCCCACCTTGGGATTAGGGCACCATCACATTGGGGATTAGGGTAGCAACGAGTGAATTTTGGGGAGGACATAAATATTCAGTCCATTGCAGTCTTAATCTAGGAAAGATGCCATCTTTGTTTCACCAAGTTTTCAAAAACAAAGCAGCACCAGCAGAGAAAAGCTTGCTTTCTTTTTAAAATCCCATAGTTTCCTCCAAAAAGAATATTATTCATAAGTATTATTTATCCCATCCCTACCTTTCTTCCTTGTCTCCTAAGATGTAAGAAAAGGGTACATAAGTGTAGAGAAGAGCAAAAATAGAAGATAAGTAGCTAATGTGAAGGAGAGAGAAACAAGGAAATACACTGGGGTGGAGATTTGGAGGAAGGGTGAAAGAAGTGAGAAATTAGGGAATAAAGATGAGTGAGATTGGTAGGTAAAGGGGAGATGTGTGAGGTAATCAGCTTGCTTGCACTGATGATGCCCATCCACTGCTCTTTCTCCTTCTGGTGTCTCAGCTAGTTAAATTTACCTGGTGCCTTTTTCTTGAGAGGTCATGAACTTCCTTCTTACAGCATTCCCATGAAGTTGCTCTTAGGGGAAGGGGAGGGGACAAGAGAGTAAAGCTTTGCTTTTAGAAATGTAGCCAAAGAGCACACCCTCAAATGTAAATGTGGCATGTTTTAAATAGGCCGTCTGGTACTATTTCATGTTTGTTTGATTGTAGGACAATAAAAAGTAAAAGGAATCCTTGTGTCTAAGCTCCCTAGACATATGTATAAGGGTGTACCTCATTTAAGTAATCTCAGCTCTGTAAAGAAAAACTCTTCCTCTGTCCTTCTGTCTTTGCCCACAGAACCAGGAAAGGAAGCACAGAACATATGTCTATGTGCTCATTGTCACGGAAGTGCTGGAAGACTGGGAAGATTCAGTTAACATTGGTAAGTCATCCCAGACAGCCTCCAGAGAGCTCCCCATAACCAGCCCTTACCCCACCACAGGTTATTACTTAGAACCAGAAACAAGAGCCTGATAAGAAAAGAAATAATAGGATATGTTTAATAAAATAAGCATGTCCATTTTTGAACTTATGAAAGTTAGTATTTTGAAATATTTAAAAGGAAGCTGAAGTTGGGTGCATGGTCAACAAATAAAAACATGGCCCATAAAAATAAGAAATGTCTCTAAAGTCAGACTGGATTCTCCTCAGCAGATGCTGATCAAGGGCCTCAACAGTGCAAGGCCCACTGCTGGCCCTGAAACCCCAGGTAAGAGCAGAACCTTGGTGGATCTGGTGATGCTTACTCTTATTGTTAGAGAAAACTGTTGGTTTGATGGTATAAGCCCCTCTCCAGAGTCATTTAGTAGATGCAGAGTAGGGGGAGTAGTTCCCAGTTCTAACCATGTTACTCTTCAGGGGCTCCTAGCTTTTACTATTTTCCTTGATCTCGTAGATCACTGTTGGGTTTATATCTTTTGAACTAAAAATTGAAGAGATTTAATGGTTGGTTCATGCATTAATCTTTTACCTCTAAAGGAAAATATATTCTAGGTAAGTGTAATATTAATTTAACTTCTGTTATAAATTGAAACAAACAGAAATCACTTGCCAAAACCTCTCTCTTTATTGTTGGTATGTGCTTTCACCTCATACCCCTCACACTGCTGATCTGGGCATTTCATAGCCCTTCAGCATTTAATGGCTTTGTATCTGGTAAGAATGCAATATGCTTAAATAAGTAAATTCAGTAAGGATTTATTAAAAATAGACTGCTTGACAGCTGGTGCTGAGGTCTGAAAAGGAGACAGAGGTAAGTGTGGTGTGGCCCTATCCTCAGAGCACTCCGTCACGCAGGAATCACACACTGGTGGTATGATTTTTTAAGATCTCACTGCTCCAGTAGTATCCAAAAAGCCTTTCACCTTGTACTCTCATTTCTGAGAATTGATCCTAATGAAATAATCTAAAATATGAGGAATAAGCCTGAGCCTTCCTTCAGATGAGCCTTTTTCAGATGAAAAATTGGGTCTTAAATGTACAACTCAGGTACAGATGAATAAGTACATTCATCTGATGGAATGTTATGCAGCTGTTAAACACATACTTTGAAAGATATATACCATAGGAAAGTGCTTATGAAACAGTGTTGATGAATGAAAAAAGCAGGGTATAGAATTACACTAGTTGAAGCTACATTAACATAGGAATATGAAATTTAACAAAGATGTGATATTGGTTTTCTAAAGAATTGGCGATGACCAAGAAAAGGTAACATTTCTAGCAGGGGTGTGGTGAGACCAACGTTTTTACACACCCAAGCAGGATTAGGGATTGGTATAGCCTTCTTGGAAAGCCATTTGGCACTATATATTGTGAGTCCCCTAAAGTTCAACTGTTTCATCTACGGCCATACTACCCTGACCAAGCCCGATCCCATCTGATCTCGGAAGCTAAGCAAGGTCTGGCCTGGTTAGTACTTGGATGGGAGACCAACTAGGAAGACCAGGTGCTGTAGGTGTAAAAAATAAAGGATTGTAAGATGACAAGGTCCTTGCAGTCTGTGAGGTCAACCAAGGATTGCCTTGCCTAAAAAATAAAAAAATAAAAATAAAATTCAACTGTTTCATTCTTATACTCTCAATTCTAGGGATCTTTCTCTGGGAGGTTAAAAAAGAGAAAGAGAAAACAGATTTTTTACATTGTAGCATTATTTATAATAACTAAAATTGCAGGATATTGATGTTTAATGATAGGGAAATGATTAAATGAATGATAGTATGTCTGTGCTAGATGTTATGATGTAATGCACAGCCATTAAGTGTTATATTTTTATATAACATAGAAGAATGCTTAAGAAATAGTGTAAAGTAAAAAAGAAACTGACAATAATAGTAATAATAAAAAGCAAGCTCTTATAGCACATACTGTAGCCAGGTATTGGTCAAATACTTTACATATTAATCCTCACAATAGACTTTTGAGATAAGTACTATTTATTATCTCTGTAGATCAGGAAAATGGGACACAGAGAGGTTCAGTAACTTGCCCAAAGCTTCACAGCTCATTAGAGCCAGTGATGTGTTTGGAGCCCAGCATATTAGCTTCAGTATCTATGTTCCTAACCACAACACTCTATCAGAGCATTTCAGGATTTGGAGCACCTTAAAGCATGATCCCAGATGCAGTTGTTCAAATAGTGTCTTTTTCAATATGATGAAAGAAAAGCAAACACACTAAGGTGTTGAGAGTTGTCATTTCTGATTTATTAAATTACGAGTAATTATATTCTCTATACTTTCCTCTGTTTTCCCAATTTTAAACAACGATCTTTCATCATAAGAGAAAAAATGATAAAGGATTTTAGAATATGCATTAAGAGGAGGACCACATATGAGATGGATTGAATCCATAAATGATACCGTGGGTGTGAGTCGATAAGAGCTGAGCAGAGCTGTTGAGGGCAGGACAGTGTGGACATCACTCATTCATGGGGTCACCAGGAGTCAGAGCCGATTCAGTGGCACCTGATACACACATTTTAAAAAAGAAATAGACTTAAAAGTTAATAGTGATTGTGTTGAGATTATTTTTCCTCTTTGTAAAGTATTTTCTGTTCTATAGCTTTATCACTCATAAATTTTTTAAAATAAATAACTGATTACAAATCAGCCATCCAGGTAATTCTGGGAGCTTGATGTTCATGTTGATTTTTGCAGGAGATAGGGATACTGGCTGGACGTTAGGCACTTACATGCAAGCCCAGAAAGGCCCAGAGGCCCAGGAGCGCAAGAGGCAACCACTAGCAGTGGTTCTCTCTGGAGGGTGAATTTAATAGTTACTGTTCGTGCTTGAATTTTCAGATTTCTTACGTATATTTTGCATTAGGCATTTGTACAGTATTTGAAGCTTATAAAGTGTGCTTGCATTACTCTTAGAAAAAGAAAAAATAAGGAAAATATGTTTATAACACATATCTTTAAAATATTAAAAATCATTACTTTCATGTTTTCTTCTACATTTTCTCAAAAGTTTTAAGGTTAGAAACCTTTTGTTGCTTCCCCTTTGTACTGATTTCTTTTTCTCTCTGCCTCCACAGGAAGGAAGAGGGAGTGGTTTAAAATAGAAGATGCCATAAAAGTGCTGCAGTATCACAAACCGGTGCAGGCGTCGTATTTTGAAACATTGAGGCAAGGCTACTCAGCCAACAATGGCACCCCGGTCGTGACCACCACATACTCAGTTTCTGCTCAGAGCTCTATGCCAGGCATCAGATGACTGAAGACTTCCTGTAAGAGAAATGGAAATTGGAAATTAGACTGAAGTGCAGATCTTCCCTCTCACTCTTGCTCTTTTCACCTCTCTTCACAGGCCTCCTCTTTCAAATAAGGCATGACGGGCAGCAGAGGAAGGGTTTATTGATAATGTTCCTGTTTGGTGTTAAGTGATGGGGCTTTTTCTTCTCGTTTTTTTTGAGGGGGGTGGGGGTTGGGTATGTAATTTGTAAGTACTTTTGTGCATGATCTGTCCCTCCCTTTTCATACCTCTACAATTCTCTAAAAAGAGGCAGACAGCCTTCCCTTTGCCTTGGATTCTGAAGTATTCCTCTTTGTCTCATCCCATCCCTGGCCAGACATTTTTCTTTGATTTTTAATTTTTTTAAATTAAAAGCTACCAATATGAGATGAAAACTTTCAAGAATTTGTTCTGTAATGTGCTGTTCAGTCCGGTAGGTTGGTCAGTTTCACTGCAGAATACATTTATCTACACATTATATACTGGGCATATAATATGTAAATAAATGACTTTTAGAAGAAAAATTTAACAGTTTAAATTTTTTTCAAGGTTTTGTTTTGTTTTTTAAATTTGGGGTGTTTCTGAAATGGAGAGCCTCACAATTTACTTTTTAATTTTTCCTGCTAGTGTCTAGATAAGTCTTCCTGTCCTTTCTCTTTTCCCCAGTCATTGATGTAGTTATGTAAGGTAAAGGAAGAGTTTAGCTACCTTCCTAGTGCTCCCAGGACTCATAGCCTTCTCTTCGCAAGCTGTGTTTCCATGCCAAGAAAGAAACAGGAAGAAACCTATTTGCTTTTTTATTACCAAGCCAGGAGCAAATGGCCTCAGCTCAGATCTGGAGAAACAGTGATAGCAATTGAATTCCTCCCTTGTATGTTGACAATAGGGATTTGAACTGGATTCTTGGGATTACTATCTAAAAAACTGGAGCATCAAGCACTGTTTCTATCCTGCTAGTTTGGAATTTTTTCCATAATGCTACTTACTACCGACAACAGCCTCTCTCCTGTGCATACATGCCTTACAGTGTGCCGAACTAGATATTGTCCTTGTGCTCTGAAGCATCCAGCAGGTGCATCTGTACAGCCCTGTCCCCATCCTGGGTAACCTTGTTAAGTTCCTGAAAAGTACACGGGAGGAAAGTTCAGGTGTTTGCTGATCTTCGTAATGTTATATAGCTCTTGTAATTGCACCATGGAGCATGCTCAGAAATACTGAATTTGTCTCCCACTGGGATGTGAAAGGTCCATCTTCTGCTGAGAAGTGATATGGGAGAAGCTTAATCATTTACTAGAACAGCTACATAATGCATTAGCTCACTGCAAACTGTCTTGTTGGTTTTTAGTACAGGTTTCATGTTGGTTTCATTTGCCAATTGAGTTGTTTAGTTGAGAAGTAAGTAGAAAAGGGTCTTGAGATCTGGGGCTGTGACTGGGAGTGGAGGAGACACTGATCATTCCCTGGCTTGGGACAGGAGTTTGTTGCTGTACTCTTAGTGGCATCTCCTTTGTCAAAACATAGCCAAGATGTGAAATTAGAATCGTAGTTCTCCTTATTTAAAAATTCTAATAAATACTCAAATTTTGAAAAGCTTTTGCTCTTCCCTCCCACTAAAAGAAATGTATATATCTGGTAGGGCTTTGTCATTTAGTGTTCAACATTTTGGTGGACATCACTTGGTAAATTTAAATTTTCTTATCTATTCTTGGTTTGTGTCTTGTCTCCCACTCGTAAAACACAGAGCCAGAACAAGTGCTGGCAGTTTCCTTAGGATACCATTCTGTCTCTGGGAAAGGAATTCTAGCCCCAAGTAAGGGTCCCAGTGGATAGAAACAGCACCATGGGATTTGAGTCTAAATCCAACTCACTGTTCACATGTCCTACTTAAAAATGAACATACTGCTGCTTGTTGCCTGTTTAGAGCATTCTAAGGTTCCATTTAAATATATAAAGAAGATAAGTTCTAAGCACTAAGTGGAATCAAAAAAGCACATTCTTCCAAATAAATTCTACCTTTATGATACGGATTGAAAGTGCTTTGCAGGAAAACAGTACTCCTGACACGGGAACTGCAGTGTTAATAGTAATTTGTGCACTTTTTAATGATCTGAAGATGTTTTTACTGGGCTGGTGTAACAGTATACTACCCTACAAAGTCCAGTTTGGATTGTTGTTGGCATCTTTGAGTCAGGAAAGTGAATGATGCCAAGAAGTATTTTTTAGTGACATGAATGGATCCTATTAATGCAGTTAACTGGAAAGATTATGCTGATGCTTTCTTGACTGACAAAAAGAGGCTTTGTTCAATACCAGAATTGTTGAAACTGGTGATCTTTTCTGTTAAAATGGGATTCTGATGAACAGGAATTGATGTTTTTCCCTTCTTGTCACCATAAATACCTTGGCTACCTTTCCAGATGGATAGTCACAGC
Organism: Pteropus medius; assembly: GCF_902729225.1. Taxonomy (NCBI): domain Eukaryota; kingdom Metazoa; phylum Chordata; class Mammalia; order Chiroptera; family Pteropodidae; genus Pteropus; species Pteropus medius. Next base: position 5,386,804 of record NW_024354886.1, read on the forward strand.
CCTTCTGTGACAGATTACTTAAACCCATAGTTGCAGTAAACTTTATATCTCCCCAAAGAAAACAAGGAGAAATGAAAGCACAGAAATTACCCTACTTTCAAAATATTTCATTGACACTGATTTACCATTAATTCTGCAAGTATTTATTCAGGCTTGACAGAAACAGGTTCCTGTGTTCAGGGAAGAAAGAAAGTCTCTCACAGTGAATTTGCACATCTCAGATTCTGGTTATTATTGGACCATCTATCAAAGTCCACCATCCTCAGGGCAGAGAAAGATAGCAACAGATTTTTTAAAATTAAAATTTCTATGTAGTTTATAAATTATAGCCATTGGGGAAACACCAGTGAGTTCATGTCATCTTTTTGGACCAGGACTTTTTCTGTGTGGGGGAGTGGGGAGGAGAGGAGAGAAGAGAAGACAGATAAGGGTCTGCCCTCGGGAGTTAGTCATTTTAGATTTTTTTGGAGCCCTCCAGAACAGTGCAGCCCATGAAACAGGAGTCTTGATTTTTCTTGTAGCAAACATAACAGGATGGAAACGTTTAATGAATTGACTGTGTTTTGTTCTTACAAGTATCTGTGGCCCCATCTGCCCTGCATGGAGAGGGCTGTCTCACAGAGAGGCCATCTGGAGGGATCAAAGAGTACGAAGGTATTACCCACTGTGAGGCCATGGAAAGCCAAGAAGGTGGCCTCCTGCAGGATTTCTACCTTCTGCATTGCGGCGTTGAGTGCTATGGAGCAGTGAGGCACTTATGGCCTTACTTCTCGTAAGGCCCCTGGGGACAGAGTGTGTCACTGCCCTCTGGGCGTGTTTCACAGCAGTTTTGTAGTCATATTGCTACATGGCAAAAAAATATTTTCTGTTTCGATGTTAAGAGTCGTAAAGTCTCCTAGACTTGCTTAGAAGAAAGAAGGCACCTTTTGTTTTTAGAAGAAAAAAGTTCCATGCAGAACCATTCTTCCTCTTTCTCTTTTCCTTTCTTTTCTCCATGTACAGTGCTCATTAGAGGCACCTTCTAAACCTCTTTAACCAGAAGATTAATCAGTCTTCTGGGTGCATTTCACATGTTGTACTTTACATATTTGTCATTTCCATCGCGTGTTGTATTAATGCCTTCGTTGGTCTCCCTACCTGATCTTTTTTCACAGCAGCTTAGCCCAAGCCACATTTTTGTAGTTCACAAAAAGGATTTAATAACCACAATGTGATTTTTGCCACGGCTCTGATTTTTTAATATTTCCGAAATGTTTTGTAAACCTATCCGAGTTGAGAGTAGATTTAGAATTAGAAGAAATGCCTGGAGAAATCACCACAGTGGCATGAATTTTTGCTTTAAGAGAAATGAAGTTTAGCTTTATTGACACTATACCTTCATCCTAGTCCCATCTGCATTTCAGAAAATAATCCACATTTTTATTTTTTAAAAAATGAGGACACACACTAGACAGTTAATTCATGCAGTTCTGGGGCAAGGAAATTATTTCATAGTGATTGAATAGTGCAGACGGCTCTTCTGGTTCTTATTCTTGAAGATAAAGAGGGCAAACAAGGTTCTGCAGTTCACGCCTCCCAGTTGAGGTGGCAGTCATTTCCTCAGAGCCCCACTGGGATAGGACCTCTTCCTCAAAGGGCGGGAAGGCTTCCAAGCAGTGCCTCTGTTCATCTTCGTGGCCTCAGCCTTGCTCCATCAGGGCACTCACCTCAATCGGAGTAGATGTCAAAGCACCCCAGAGTCAGTCTCTCTGCTCTAGGGTGAGCCTTGCAGCAGATCTCTCACCATCCAGAAGAGCTGTGTTTTTTTCCATGCCATTTAGGTGTCACCTAGAGCAGTGAGACATTTAAGATTTTTAGGTAAATGGTAAATTGGGAAGCATTGACTAAAATCCCTAAAAGATACTGTTGGCCTTAACATCAGGTTGACTTGAAATCACACAGGTCCTAGGGTCTTGGAGATTTTAGGCAGACACTCTTTTAGAATCCAGTAGCCTTCCACTCCTACAAGGGCAGTTTCACATTTTGACCACGTTCTTGCATTAGCTTATAACCTTTCAGGGATGTGAGAACGCTAATCAGGACATCTGAGAAAATGATACCCCTCACCTTCAGATTAATCAAATAATGTGTCCTCTTAAGTCCCCTTAAAATTTAATAAATAAAAAGAGAATCGCATTTGTTGATTTGGACAGATTCCTTGAGTTGAGGTTAGCAGTCACATGATTTTACAGAGCCTTGCATTATGAAGCTTTCTAAGAAAAAAAGGCATGTTTCTCTCATAAAACTTTGTAGTGATAATTTGGCGACCTTGAGCTTGTCTTAGAAAATGAGACTGTCCACGCAAGTCGTGCTCAAAGGGAAGCCATACAAACTTAATTCAGCACACCAAGAGGGACTCTGCTAAAGAAGGAAGTGCTTTTGGCTAAAAAAAGTAAGATTGATATCTAAAAGGCGGAGGGTCATTGCTTCTGTGCCTCCAGCAGTCAGTTGTTTAATGAATTACTCTATGTTTCCTTTGGTTTACATTCCTAGTTCTTAACCCCGCACAGGGGCCACTAGAACACCAAAAAAGGCATTTAAAACCCTGGAGATAGGCTTTAAAAGATACAAAAACTGCAGCATTGTCATTTTCCAGGTTCATCACCATTTTGATGTGCTACCCATTCTTCTACCACCATTTCAGCCAGGCCGGATGTGAAATTTTTATTAACCATTGACTTGGGAAACATAAATTCTGCTTCTGGAACAGTTACCTACTAAATTGCTTACCATCTGCGGGTTGTGCCTTTCAGAGAACATCTCAACAGTACAGTAAAATCACTCTTCTAGGCTTGAGGTCCCCATCAGGCATTTAGATCAAAATTCTGAGTCTTTGGAACTCCTTAGGAAAAAAGCAAGATGCCTCATTCCCGATACTGGTCCTTGAGACTGTATTCCCCTCTCTGTAGTATGGGATGCAGTGGCCCACCTTCAGGAAATCATTTTTCCTATGGGATTTCCTATAAATCCCTACAGAAGTCATACTGATAGGAGCTGGTCTTTCTGAGCATTTTTGTGCTGAATTGAAATGTTAACCTAAAGCAGCAGCAGTTCCACGTAGCCTCTTTTACCTCTTTATTGTCCTTTTGGGAAAAAATAACTTTTCAGGCTCAATTATAAATGACCAAAGATGACATCTAGTTTTGGTTACTTGATTTCAGCAGGATAATAGATGTGACTTATTCCAGAGAAGTTAGAGGCTGCTTATGAAGACACCCAGTAACCAAAACAATGGATCTGCTTCACAGAGAGCCTCTACCTGGGGCAGATCTGAAATTAGGTCTTAGAGAGCTTCCCAAGTGCTAAAGGGAAGGGAGGACCTAAAGGGTCTTTGCGCAGGGAGCAGGCAGTGCTGTTCCTCCCAAGAACAGAGGAGTTCTGAAGGAAAAGACAGGCATCTAAGCTACAGCGCACAGACACAACCCTGCCCTTTCGCCACATGGCTGTGAGCATTTCTGTTCAGGATTCAAGGGGACTGTCCCTTCCAAAATCTAATTCGCTTCAGGTGTTTTGTTTAACCTTTGAGAAGCTCACCCTTTCACTTCCACCTGTTAATGGACCTACATAGATTTCTTGCTCAGGGCACAGATGCATGAGTGAGTCCAGGGCCCAGTGACATAGTGTTGCATTTAGTATTTAAACAGTTGGTCCACTCTGTTGTAAAAGAAATACAGTATGTGGTGCAGTTTTGTGAATGTCAGTTCTGTTTTTATTGTTTTGTGGTCTGAAAATATATTCAAACTGGTTAATAATCAAAAGATTGGTTAGAAAAAGTAAAATTTCAGTTAGTGCATCTAAAGAAAGATAACTACCAGTTTGCCATGTGCTTAAGGAAATCAGGAGAATTTGAGGCTGTTGGGAGCTGTTGTAAAAGTAACGAGTGTCTCCGGCCTACCAAGTGTATTATTCCTCAGAGAGAGAAAGCGGAAGCCCAGTAGTAGCCTTTTCATACTTGCCAGCCCAGCCTTTATTTCAAGGACCTTGTCTCCCATCCAATCCAGTAACGTTAGTAAGGGATGGGCTCTGAAGAGTCAGCAAAGCCCCAGCCTTGTTTGTTCAGCTGCAGAGTGTGGTCTCCAAATGGCATAAGGTTTAAGGTGTTTCCTCCCTATGACCACCTCCACTCCACTCGTCTACCACTGGCAGCAGAAAGGTTAAAATCATTCCAGTTCTACAGCAGATAAACTAGATGTGCTTCCTCCCCGGTCACAAGTGTATTGCCCAGATGTAGTCTACCTTTGGCCAAGTCCAACAGATATTTCCAGGGAACCACTTGGATTGAGGGAAAGTAGCCAAGATGTATTGAGTTTAACTTCTTCCAAAAGACAGAAGTTCTTCCTTCTTAGTGCTCATACATTTTAGCTGAGGCTTAAGTGGCCAAGTCTAGTAATGTCTTCAGATCTGAGACAGAGAGCCAGGGGCCCACTCATCCAAGGATCCCTTGGGGATCACACAGGCTCAAGCTAGACTTCTGTTCTCACCAGAACTCTGCTGCTGTCCTCTTACATCAGGATCACTCAGAAAAGCAAACAACTTAGCCTTCCCATCATAGGTCACCTAGCTCCTTGACCATTCTATGGAGTGAGTGTATGTATCACCTGCTTAGACAATGTGTTTCATATTTGTAGGAAGTATAGAAAGTAGAACCACCAATGGGCTGAGTACTCACATCCTTGGAGAGATTGGCAGAAATAACCCTGAATGAACTCAACAAAACTGGGAGCCCGAGGAACAGCACTTATATGGGAAGAGGGGTTGGTTATGGTCATTTAACCTCTTGGGACCTGGTGCTGCGTTATGAAATGGGTTTGGAATGGTATTGCCTTTACCCCAATCCAAATGCACTCCAGGACTTAAGTTCCACCCTATGGGTACATGGCCTTGTTTTCCTTTTTTTGTTTGTTTCCCTCCAAAATAGCCTTGCTTGGTATTGCATGGAAAATCAAGTTGACCTTCCTACCCACTTGGGCCACCTGCCCAAGCCTGGCCTCTTCCCCAGTATCTTCACAGCACTCCCAAGGAAGAGCATCTCAGTGCTTCGTAGGCACTGAGAGGAGTGGAACTTAGTCCAGAGAAAGCAGAAGGAAACTGAGTTTTCACGTTTCCTTTTCTCAAGAAGGATGTTCAGGCTTCCTTCACACTTCTCTTTCTCATGAGTACAGTTGGATTGAAGAGGAGGGCTGAAAAGAAAGGGGAACGGGGTCCAACTCTAGTTTTGGGCCCGAGACAGGTGCATAGCAGATATGAGTTCCACTTTCCCCTTTTAATAGCAGGCCAGCCATATGTAACCATTCCCAGTTTTTACTAAAGCATCTGCTTACGTGGTGCCAGCAACAGAGGACAGACAGACCCCTCCCCCATGGTTTAGGTAGAGCTTTGGTACTACCCCTGAAATTCTACCACCCCCACATCCCACTTCTTTTTGTACAAACAGATGCTTAAACCTGTGAGCATGCTATTCCATTCTTTGTGTTAGTTTCCCTCCATTTGAGCTGTGTGGGAGGGAAGGGCTTTGGGATTGTAGGTTGTAATCTTGTGCCAACCAATAAAACCAGTATTTCACACACATTCCTGCTTAGTGTCTGGTCTCTTCTTTCTAGAGGTTTTCCTTGGGTCTTCTGCATCAGACTCGATTTTACCCCCACTCTCTGCTGGGTTCTTGGGAGTTGCTCCAGAAGTCATAGGTGGTCCCATGGAGATTTGCTGTTCAGGGAGTTCGAGTAAGGGGTAAATTAGAGAAGCCTGTAGCAGGCAGTGAAGTGTGAATCAGTGTTATGTTTTCTCTTGCCATCACTGCTACAAGGTTCCCAGGAAGATCCCTGGGCAGACTGTTAGTGCCCGGTGCTAAGGAGAGGGCCTGCCCTCAGCCAGGGAAGCTTTCCTAGGAGCCCAAAGGAGCATGAGGGCACAGAGGTGAGCCACATCCAAGATAACAACGGAGCACAGCAAGAAGTTGCTTTCCTGTGTGGAAGCAGAAGGTGGGCATGGCGGAGTCAAGAGGGCTAGAGGGGTATTTTGGAGATGAATAGTAGTAGAACTTGCAAGCAGAGGAGAACAGGCAAGGCATCATCAGTGAGAGAGCAACATTAAGTGAGCTGTATTCCCCAGGCCCAAAGATGAAGAGCATTTTGAGCTATAATGAAAAGTAAAGCATGATGAGGTTAAATTATGGAAGACCACAAAATTTAGGCCAAGGAGTTTGGCTTCACACATGTGAAGCATTCTTGAATAAGGCAGTCATATAATATCAGCCATATTTGAGGAAGAGGTGGACTCAGTGGGTGGACCTAAGGATGAAGAGGGGGAGATAAAAGTAAGAATAAGCAGCATATCACAATCAGATAAATGTGTTCGTCCACTGAGGCAGGCTGGCCTCTTGGGGGCTCTGTTGGCATGGCCAAGTTTTGTAAGCCAAGAAACCTGATATAGTCAGTGTACCCAGAACGTCACTACTAGGACGAGACTCGCGTGACCCTAACTCCAACTGAGAAGTGTGTGCCTGGTTGACAGCTCGTTTATGTGATGATGAATGTCAAACCAGATTACTTGGTTAGTGTACCAGCTGTCTGAGTAGTCAAAAATAGGCAGAAAGTTGGTTACTGAACAATAATAGCCTGATGACTTCATTCCACTGCAGGGCAAATTTCCTATCAACTGGTCAGGATACTCTTTTCCCATAAAATTCTAATTCTGCTGACCTCCTTTGTCCATATTATGATGATTACCCCTTCTTCTATCAAAAGATTCTTTGGCCAGATTTAGAGTGTATAATGAAGTTATGAGCTTATGAATGCGAATGCAACTGATATACTTAGGAAGCCAACAAATAGCCACCTGTACCGGGACCTAGGGTTCTGGAAACTACATTCACCTATGTCAGATAATGATGGGCCATTCTGCAGGTGGCCCATCAGAGGGAAGAGGGGAGAGGGATTGAGAGAAGCTGAGCATAGTGTCCAAAGGACACTAACGCAGTTCTAACATTGCCGGGACCAGCAATTGCATTGCACTTTCTATGCCCTTTGTTTTGCTGGGTGGCAACTCTGACCATCCAAGCCAGATGTGAGATTCCTGCTCATCCCCCAGTCAGTCTGTCACCCATCCTTTCCAGAGACTCGATAATCATGCCCAAGAAAGCTTGGTGTTATAAACCATGGACTTGTTTGCTTTCTGGTTTCAGACACACTTGAGGTGTGAAAGGTTTATTTTATCTCCTTGAACTTGTGACACCCAGCTAACCTCTAAAGATGCAGCCATGAGGCTCCATGTTCAATGTCCTGAATACCAGCAATGAGCTAAACCCAGGACACTCAGTCCTCACAGTGGCACCTGCTGGGATGACACATAGCATGAAATGGGAGAGATGACAGCCTGGGGAGGTAAGCCATTGGAAGTGGAGTGAGAGGATGATGGAGAGAGCTGAGGCAGGAGGACGATGGAAGGGTGAGATGGAGTACAAGATTCAGAAAGAGGAGGAGGAACAATCATTCATCAAAAGGCTGCTTGCTATCATGGAAGCTGTGAACATTGGAATTAGACCAGGATTCAGGTCTCAGCTCAGTTGTCAGTACGCTCTGTGATCTTAGACAAGTCATCATCCCTGTTCCTTCCTATTCAGTGGGAGAGAAGTCTACTTTGGGATTGTGAGTATTCATTCAGTAAAGGAGGGTATGGGATAGCAGAGTCGGTGTGTGATCATTAAATGGTGGCTGAGAGTGAACATCTGTTTGGGAAATGCTAAGGGCTATGCTAAGTTCACTAAGACAAGTCACAACAGACACAAACGATCACAATGCAAAGTGACAAATGTAATCAACTGAGGGACCATCAGGATTCATGAACGATGAAGGAATTCTCAGCCAAGGAGATAGCGTGTGCAAGGTCAAGGTGCTGCAATTGGGTAACAGCGAGTTTGCTGGGGCTGGAACGTGACAGTGATAGTGAGCAGGGAGATGGGAGAGGCAGGAGGTGTCACAGGAAAGATCAGCTGGGGTCCAGTGGCTTGGCGGGCTATTTGAACTTTACTCCGCATGACTGGGAAGCCAAAAAGGTTTTAAAACAGAGCAGTGACTGAATCTGGGCATTTGGGGAAGATGATACTACTGCCTACTGAGTGCTTTTTGTGTTCTAGGCCTTTAATGCCAGAAAGTGCGTCCACTGCTTTACATTCGGTCTTTGGAGTTCTGTAAAACATAGGACCTGGGGTCATCACCATTGTGTGGTAAAGGAAATGGAGGCTTAGGAAAGCGAACTACTTTTTAAAGGAATTGGGCAGACTAATTTTTAAAACCATACGGTAAAGTGCCAAAGATGTCTAAGACAATTTTGAAAAACTACAAGGGAAAACACGACTAAAAGGGAAGTCCCGTGTTCTATCAGTATCAAGACTTAATATAAAGATACAGTAACTAAAACAACTTGATAAATGAGAATAACTAGATAGAGAAATAAATTAAGAAATAGAACAGAGGAGACCAAGAACCAGACCTACGCATATGTGGGAATATGGTAAGAGACAGAGGAAACATGCACCTGAATGCAGAAAGGATGGGTTACTCGATAAATAGTAGAGAAACAAATGACTACCGAATGGAAAAAATAAAATTAGATTCCTACCTCACACCATAAATGAAAATAAATTCACAAGTGTGTAAAATGAGTCATAAAACTTTTAGAAGAAAACATAGAAGTTAAGTAATATATCCTAGGTCACAAAGGTTATAAACAAAAACTATAGTCAAACCTGAGAGGTCTGATACCAGACCTCTTGCCCACTCAGTAGTGCTGTCTCTTGGTCACTTTAGAGTGTAAGGTGAACCAGAGCAAGTGGAAATTGAAGGTAGGAAGGTGGTGAATGAAGGCTGAATTTGCATCTGGTCCCCAAACACCTCCCATGAAGGGTTGCTGGGGAGGCAGAGGGAGGGACTTACTCATTATATCACCATAACTCAGTCAACAGGTTGGGCACTGATGACGTACCAAGACACTACCAGGTGTGTGTGTGAGAGATACCAGCAGGACCTCAACAAACATTTACTGAGGGTATATGGATGATCATGGCACTTGGATAGGTGTGAAGAGGATAAAAATAAGGCAATAGCGGTGAATCATTGCATGGTGAGACTGGAAGCATTTTAGGGGTTATTTAGTCCAATTCTCTCATTTTACAGACTGGGAAATAGGCACAGTGAGAAGGGACTTCTCCAGTGTTCTGGTTTGGAATCCTGAGGAAAGAATACAGATCTCGACATGTTGTAAATAGCCAGCTCCTCTGTCTCTGTTGACATAAAAATCTTTTTATTTATTTATTTATTTAATTATTATTATTATTTATGCCTACAGCGTCTGGTCTTCCTAGGTGGTCTCCCATCCAAGTACTAACCAGGCCCGACCCCGTTTAGCTTCTGAGATCAGACATTGGGCTTGTTCAGAGTGGCAAGGCCATAGACCATGGATCGTGGCTCCACTGGGGTGCGAACCCAGGACCTTCTGCGTGTAAAGCAGATGTGCTAACCGCTACACTGTGGAACCATGTCCAAAATCTTTTTAAATATGGTTATCCTGGCCACCAAACTCTATCCAGCCAGTGCCAGGTCTAACCCCATATCCATCACTTCATCACTCACTCATTCATCATTCTTTACTCCATGTTTCTTGTCCCCATGTTCTTCCCCTGCAGCCTCCCTTCATAATCCCAATCTTGAATTATTCCATCTATTCCTATCCCCTCCTATGCAAGAGCTGAGCCTGCCCAGAGAAAACCATAAGCTGTGGAGTCACCACCGGTCCATGCCTGCCCTCCAATGAGCCTCCAGTGCCACCCATCAATGGCCAGTGACTGCAACATTGACAAGTCCGAAGGCTACTTGCCTTATTTGACTTCACTGACCCTTCCCTCCCACCATGGTGTCCCTGACAACACTTCTAGTTCTTTTCCTACCCATAGCTTTCAGAGTAAACTTCCAACTCCTTAGATTAGTATCCAATATCTTTTGTGATTTGGCCCCTGCTCACCTCTGCAGACTCATTTCTTGCCACCTGCCTTGCCCTTATTTTCTCTGGCCTCATAGAACTTTTTGCATTTCAAATGCATCGTACACCACTACACTGCTTCATAATTCACATGGGCTGTGTCCTCCTTTGGGAAAGATCTCCAAGATCCTCTTCCTTAGATGGCACCGTATGACTCTTGTACATGCCCCCATTGTGAATGCACCTTCTCAAGGCTGGGAGAACCTCTGTTCTTGGTATCCAGCTGAGTGATTCCGAGCAGGTACCTAGGAAATGTAGGTGGAGGAAGCAAAGCGCCAGATGGCATTTGGGGAATGTCTACAGCACAGGGAATGTATACCTAGTATCACCCTGTCCTCTCAAAACTCCCCCCCACAACACCCCTCTACTTTCTCCCAAACCTGGAAGCAAATATGAGACTGCCCCCAGGGATATGGGGAGGGAGAAGTTTGAACAGGTGGAGAGGGACGGGGCACACCATAGTAAACAGGCTCTTCCCTTTGGGGTCAGGGTGATGTTCAACCACCGGGCCACCCATGGACCCATCAGGACAAATACCTGATGGAAGCCTGTCCTCGGAGGCCCCTTCTCCAGCTTTCTCTTTCTGCCTTGAGTTTGGGGGTGAGAGGGGCAGAAGGGAAGGTGCTTCTTCAGGAAGAAGACCTGTTCCTGCTACTGCCCTTTGTCTCTCAGCCCAGGATCCTGTGAATTTTTCCAGGCCTAGGGGAGGAGCTAACGGCAGGCCTAGGGCAGGATCACTTCCTGCAGGGCCTACATCTGAGACTGGCATGGGAAGCCAAGTTGGGGGTGAGACTAGAGAAGGGAGGGGCAGTGATAGGGATTTGCAGTTTCGGGGGTGGAGTCGAGAGGAATTTGTTTTACTTGGAGGGAACCTGATCTGAGAAAGTTGAGTGGGCCAGTTATAAGAGCTAACATTTGACTAATGCTTTCCAGTTTCCAAAGTACTTTCCTATCAGTTCAGACAATGCCTTAAACACCTATACTGCCTGTATAGGGCCAGGGGCAGGGCCCTGACCTCTACATCTACCCAGAGATGCAAGTACTTTGATCCTCATCTCATTGTTGAGGGAGCCGAAGCCTGGAGGAGACTGGAGGACAAGGGGAAAAATAGTTTGGGTATGAGTCAGGTTCAGAAGGTGAAGGAAACTGGGGGGAAGTAAATACCATGTTAGGCCTGCATTTTGTCCAGATTCTCTTTTTGGCATACAGCTGTTTATAGCATTCTCTTATAATCCTTGAAATTCCGTAAAGGCAATAGTGATGTACCAGCTTCCATTGATGATTTTAGTTATTTGCCATCTATTTTTTTTTTTTAGTCTAACTAAAGTTTTGTCAATTTTATTATCTTTTCAAAGAACCAACTTTTTGTTTTGTTGGTTCTCTCTATTGCTTTGGGTTTTTTCCCCTTCTTTTTCCCCTATCTTTTCTCTAACCTTTATTATTCCTTCTGCTGACTTTAGGGCTAGTTTGCTCTTCTTTCTCTGGTTCCTTAAGGTATAGAGTCAGATTGTTGATTTGAGATCCTCTATAAATTTCTCACCAAGTACTGCTTTTACTACTCCCATAAGTTTTGGTATGTCTTAATTTATCTTAAAGTATTTTCTAATTTCCCTAGTCGCTTCTTCTTTGACCCATTAGTTTTTCAAGAGTGTGTAATTTTCCTGTTATTAGTTTCTAGCTTCATTCCACTGTGGTCAGAGAAGATACTTCATATGGTTTCAATCCTTTTAAATTTACTGAGATTCCTTTTATGGCCTAGCATCTATATTAATAAGAGGTATTTATTTACCTGTAGCTTTTTCTTTTATGTCTTTGTCTGGCTTTGGTATCAGAGCAATGCTGAGTTCAAATGAATTCAAAAGTGTTCCTTTCTTTTCAGTTTTTTGGAAGAGTTTGAGAAGGATTTGTGTTAATTCTCCTTTAGATATTTGGTAGAATTCACCAGTGAAGCCATCTGATCCTGGGCTTTTCTTTGTTAGGAGGTTTTTTTTAATCTAATAAAATATGTTTTGTGACCTAATGTATGATCTATCCTGGAGAATGTTCCATGTGTACTTAAGAATAATGTATATTGTTGTTGGGTGGAGTGTGCTGTATGTCTGCTGGGTCAGGTTGGTTTAGAGTGTTTTTCAAGTACTCTATTTCCTTATCGATCTTCTGTATAGGATATTCTATCCATTATTGAAAGTAGGGTATCGAAGTGTCCAACTATTATTCCAGAGTTGTCTATTTCTACCTTCAATTCTTTCAATGTTTGCTTCATATATTTTGGGACTCTGTTGATTGGTGAACATGTAATTGTTATAGCTTCTTCATGAATTGATCCTTCTTTCAATATAAAATGTCCTCTTTTGTCACTTGTAAGAGTTTTTGACTTAAAATCTATTTTGTCTGATACTAGGATAGCCACTCTAGCTCTCTTTTGGTTACTCTTTGCATGGAATATCTCTTCCATCCTTCACTTTCAACTTATTTGTGTCTTCAGGTCTAAAGTGGGTCTCTTGCAAGCAGCATACACTTGGATTTTTTTTTAACATTTTTAACCATTTTTAAGTATACAGTTCAGTGGCATTAACTACTTTGTTGTACAACCATCACTACCATCCATCTTCAGAACTTCTTTCACTTTCCCAAACTGAAACTCCATACCTACTGAACAATAACTCTTCATTCCTCTCCACCCTCCAGCCCCTGACAACTACCATTCTACTTTGTCTCTATGAATTTGACCTCATAAAAGTAAAATCATATAGTATTTGTCCTTTTGTGACTGGTTTATTTCACTTAGTGTAACATTTTCAAATTTCATTCTTGTTTTATGACCCATAAATGTTCTGTGCATACTTGAGAATATGTATTCTGTTATTGTTAGGTGAAGTATTCTCTAAATGTCAGTCAGGTCAAGTTGGTTGATAGTGTCGTTCAAGTTTACTATATCCTGGCTGATTTGTCTACTTGTTTTATCAATTACTGAAAGAGTAGTATTGAAATCTCTTACTATAATTGTGACTGTTTTTTCTTGCAGTTCTATCAGTTTTTATTTCATGTATTTTGAAGCCCTCTTATTGGGCACATGAACATTTAGAAATATTATGTCCTTGATTAATTAACCCCTTTGTTATTATGAACTGAGCTTCTTTATCCCAGGTAATATTCTTTGCTCTGAAATCAACTTTGTCTGATTATCATTTTAGCCATCCCAGCTTTCTTTTGACTAAGCATAAGCATGGTGTATCTTTTAAAATCTTTTTTACTTTTACCCTATTTGAATCTTTATATGCAAAGTACATTTCTTGTGGGCAGCATATAATTAGGTCTTGCTTTTTTATCCATTCTATCAATCTTTTCCTTTTAATTGGCTTTTAATGTGATTTTGATATAGTTAGGTTTCGGTTTATCATCTTGTTTTCTAGTTCTCTCATTTGTTCTGCGTTCCCCCTTTCCTCTTTTTCAGACTCCTTTGGGATTATTTCAGTATTTTTTATTCTATTTTATCTCTTTTGTTAGTTTATTAGCTATAACTGTTATTTTACTAGTTGCTTTAGGGTTTATAGTATATATCTTTAACTTACCACAGTCTGCCTCAACACAGGAACAAATCAGGTCTCAAATGCAGCCCTGGAGCAGCTGCCAGCACAGAGCTGTCCAGGAAGAAGGACCCACCTGTCATCCCATTCTGCCCAACCCTTGCTGAGCATGCCAAGGGCCTTGGGAAATCATCACACTGCTCATGGACTCAGCTTACTCATTTTTAAATTGGGGTTGCCCCTCTGCCATACCTAGCTCAGAATGATATTCTGTCCTAGGAATAAGGGAAGTGAAAACATGCCAAATCTCTGACACTGAGACCCCAGTGCGCTTTCCATACACTGGTCTAGCCACTGTGACCACTAGGCCTGCTCTTAGGACAAGCAGGCCTTCAAGATATGTGATTGGAAGCCCTGAGGATGGGGACAAATGTTGGGTGCGTGAGCAGACGAGGCCTGGGTTCTAAAACCTATCACTTGAGTCAGAAAGGACTTTGGTGTCGAGGAGAATAACTACCATAGCTTACAGTGCTTTGACAAAACCTCGGATGTGTGGCCTTCTGGTCAAGTGTCTGTGACTTCATATTTTTGGAGCAGTCACTGTATTCCTGGGGGTTGCAGCTTTCTATAAGTATGCTGTGGCTGAAACAAGAAAGAAGGCATGCAAAGATTACTACAGAATTTATGATTCTATGAAAGATTTTGAGGAGATGAGGAAGGCTGATATCTTTCAGAGTGCAAAATGATTTTGGAATGTAAAAAATTTCTTTGGGTTGAATTCCATGGACCTTGTCCCTGACCTGTGAAATGTGAATATTTGGGCTTAGGAACAGTTTCTGTTGATAAATAAATAATTAACAAATACTGTGGGAAAACAAATAGAAAAAACTGAAACCTATCACTTGATCCCTAATTCCTTGCAAGGTGAAGCAGGCCTCTTCTGGGGAAGTGGCCTCCTCTCTCTGCCCTCAGCTCTGATAAAAGTCTACTCTAAAGACCAAAAAGCCTGAGAACACCAGGAAATTTACCTGGAGCCTCCAGACCCAGGTGTTTCTCACTCCTTTCCCTTTGTCTGATTCCCCACCACAGTCAGATGGTGGTATCTGGAGGCAAGAGGCCAGAGTTCCCACCTGCTGTTTCCATTTGGGTCATCTCTGCACCAGACCTGCCCTCATCCAACCTTCTCTGGAAGGTCAGGAGGAAACTGAAGTCACACCAGACAAAAAGGTTCAATCATGTCCATGCCATTGGCTGCCTCTGGCAAAAATAGGGTGACCCGGGCCACCCCTGTATCTCCAGGAGCACCTGAGGACGCAGGCTACCACAACCTTTATGTTCTAAAGTGGTTTCCATTACCTGCCAGTTTGGAATTTTCCCAGTTACATATGATTCTGAGGGGTAGAAGAGGGTCTGGTACAAAACTACGCGTGCGTACATGCACACACATTTGAGGTAATTGTACATCACCTGCAGTTTTAAGATAGAGATCCCTTGTACACTTTGCCTAGCTCCTCCCAATGACAACTTTTGCAAAACTACAGTATATCATAATCAGGATACTGACATTGGTAAAATCCACCAATTTTGTTCAGATTTCTCTAACGACATTTCAATTATCAGACCATGAAAGCTTCGACCCAGGCTTGCCTACTTAGCAAACTACCTGTAACCCAGGGGACTTCACCCCGCTGCCTCAGCTGTGCCCCCTCCCCAAAAAAGGTTAACGGGAAATTTAACATCCAGGGCATGTTGTATGCTATGCTCGGTACCCATGTCATCGTCTAATCGTCACAGCACCCTATGTTACAGACATTAAAAATGAGGCGGAGAGAGTACGGTTGGGTCCAAGGTTGGGCGGGAGCTAACCCAGTCTGCCTACTCGGTCCTCTGCGCGCAGCCCAGAGGGATAATGGGCACTAGGAAGCGTGGAGGACTCAAAACACACTAATGGGGCAGGGTCCTGCCGTCAGGGACGCGCCGCCAGTCGCCTCACGGCTGGGCTTGGCTCTATACCTGGGCTCCAACCAGACGCGAAGCGGGGCAGACACCGGGACTCGCCTAGGAATCTGAATCCCAAACGCGGGCGCACAGCTGGGGTCTGCCCCAGGGCACGCCGGGAAACCATGCGCCCCGCCCCCTCCCCTAGCGACCTCCACCCCCCGCTGCGCAACCCTCGGCTGCCCCCTGCTGCCGCGAGATGTACCCTGCAACCTGGGGAGTCCCCAACTTCGTACCGCCCACTCCCCGCCTCTGGATTGGCCGCTCCAGAAGTGTCCGGGCCGTCAGCCTTCCGACACCGGATTGGCTGCGCCCGGGCGCTGCGGCTCCGCCCATTTCCCCGGGTCCTTTGATCACGCGCCTCCAGGTTCTTCCGGGGCCCTGGAGCAGACCGAGGGCGTTCCTGTCCGGGCTGCAGCGGCGGGAGGTAAGGCACGGCTGGGTTGAATGGGCTGCAGAGCGCCGGCACGGGTCCATGCCTCGGGTTGCCGGGGTTCCAGGATGCCCTGGCCTCTCTGCGCTCCCCTCAGACTCCCTCTCCCGGCCTGAGCCTCCCAGAGCCGTGAGACCTACCTCCCGCTCGCCGTTGCTGGTCCGCATCCTAGGAGCGGCCTGACACACCCTCCCCACTTCGACATGTATCCTCGACCATGGGACAGTGTGCGTGCGATTGGGCAAACCCAGTGACCCCCACGGACACCGGGACAGGTAGCTCATATGGAGACCCAGGCAAACTGGGGTCAGGGACCTTGGGGCATCTTTGTGCAGCCGCCCAATGGCAGTCTCCTTACATCTGTCGATGGCAGCTCACTCTCTCCGCATCTCAATCCAGGCCTGGAGGGAAAGGACCTGGGCGGAGCCCTGGGTGGGGACCAGAGGGAGGTGACATCATCTTGCAGGTACAGTCCAGCCTTGCCCATTTGTGTCCACCCTGGCAGAAGACAGATGGGGGAGAGGGTGTCCAGGCTATATGTCTGGAGTGACAGCGGGGACAAGGGGGACATAGGGCCTAAAGCTTGAAATGTGGGCATTGGATCAGAACTGAGGCTGCGCTCCTTCAAATGCTCCTACTTCACCCCCTATGCCACAGTGCAGGACTCTCAAGTTTTTACCTAATCTCCCCATTTTGCTTCACTGGATAGGAGCTGGCAGCCCCAGGAGGTTGGGGCAGGAGCTGGAAACTTACATCTAACCTTTCCCCAGGAGCTGATATCTGCAAGTGTTTGGCCAGCAGCTGGGCCCCACCGTGATTTGGGGATAAGAGCTGGGCAGAATTTAGGCTCTGGGTCTGGGCCTTCCTTAGGTGCCTTTTACACCCAGGGTTTGCTGAGAATCATTGGAGGATTAAACTCATCACATTGACTTGGAGGATCCCTCATCCCAGTGCCTGACCTAAGTTTTCATACATCACCCCCGCTCTTGAGGAGGGATCCAGAGCCTGATGTCACCCTGGGTGAAATTGATAACCTCCCTTCCTCCTCCCCAGGGAGCCCAGTGGAGGCACCCTCCCGAGGCACTACTGCCCATGCTGACTACCCAGCTCTCCAGCTGCCGATGTCATGAGTAACACCACAGTGCCCACTGACCCCCAGGCCAACAGCGACTCCATGGTGGGCTATGTATTGGGGCCTTTCTTCCTCATCACCCTGGTCGGGGTGGTGGTGGCTGTGGTAAGGAGCTCCCACATTCACACATACACAACCACACCTTTGTTGAGCGGGGCTGCTGTCCTGCTGTTACAGTGGAGTGGAGGGTGTGGAGGTGGGTGGGCCATCCTGGGTTCCCAGCCTCCACAGTGCTCTCTCTCTTACAGGTAATGTATGTCCAGAAGAAAAAGCGGTGAGTGTCGCTGCCCCCGAATGCTACCACCTTCACCATCTACTTAAATTTCTTCCCATAGTATCTGAGTTCTCTGCATACACGTATGATTCCTGTCAGCCATCCTGATACAAGTCTGAAATTCCCTACACTCCAGTTAGGTTAGGCTCAGCTTACCCCCTGGGGAGTAGAATTGGACATGTGTTCTTAGAGACGTAGTGTATCCGGAAAGGCACCCACTGGAAGTGCCCCTGCCAGGGAGAATGGAGACAGGGCAGTCAGGTATTTAAAGAATAGGGTGGGCCTCCTAGGCTGAGCCCTGCCTCCCCTGCTTCCCAGGGTGGACCGGCTTCGCCATCACCTGCTCCCTATGTACAGTTATGACCCCGCTGAAGAGCTACACGAGGCTGAGCAGGAGCTACTCTCTGACATAGGAGACCCCAAGGTGAGCAGTCAGGACGGAGAATCGGCAGAGGTGGGTCTGCTCTGCTCTCACCCATACTCACCACTGAAACCAGAGCCTAGTTATGACCTCAGCTCTCCCCATTTGGGCTGAGTAGCGGGGTACATCCTCCAAGGTTGTGCCATGAACTCCTAGTGTCCAGAACCGTTTTGTGACATGGTATCCTCTCACAGGTGGTACATGGCTGGCAGAGTGGCTACCAGCACAAGCGGATGCCCTTGCTGGATGTCAAGACATGACCTGACTCCCTTGCCCTGATCTTCAGAACTTTGGGGCCCTGCTGCCTGCTGCTTTCCCCTCCCACTCGTGCTCATCCAGCTCCCCCTGCTGGGTCCTGGGTCTCCATTCCTCCTCCCATCCACCCTGGCAGCACCCATTTTATAAGCTCATGCATAGCAGCCAGCCCCAACACTTTACTTGCCCCTAGGCCTCAGTCCTTTGTGGGCTGAGCCTGCTGCCCACTCCCAGGCACCAATGGGAACTTTTTCCTTTTAGGGTTAAATGGTGGCTAGGAGACGAGGCATAGCTTTGCCCTTTCTATTGGCCCCATCTTTAGCCCTCTCTGACTTGGCTTTGGAGTTGTTTCTATGGTGACAGGGCCTGATGTACATTCAGTATATATTTTGTAAATAAAATGTTTTGTGGCTAGCAGTGTGGTTCATTTCTTCAAGAGGGGTTTAAATTACCTCTCCTAGAGCTGATGCCAGTAGCTTGTTCTTCTCCCTATCCCCAGCCTAAGAGTTGGGCAGGGGACCTCCAAAGTTCTGCCTGCACCCCGCTCCCCCAAGATCCTTGGTTTTCACCCTTACCTGCTCCAGGCACCCACCAGAGAAAGACTCCAGTCCAGAAAAGGATATTTTTTTTTATTCAAGTAACTGCAAATAGGAAACCAGAGGGGGGGAGCCCCAGGCTGGGACAAATAATGGCTACCTCCTCCCTGGCAGAACAGGGGGAGAAGGTGGCCCCTACACTTCGACGGTCAACACAGGTCCCCCCCCTGCTCACTCTGCTGCAGCATCCTAGGGGCAGGGCCCCACCTTCCCTGGGACTGGGGTAGTCGGTAACCCAGCCTGCTTTGCTCCAGGCCCCATCCCCTAAGAATATCTTGGAGGAGGGGAATGTGGGCAGAACAGGAGGCAATGAGGATGAACATTTGGCGCTGGTAGCAGCAGCAATGACAGATGTCTAAGAATGAAACGTTGAACAAAAAACAACACAACTGTCCAGAGGTAGTTTGTGAACAGAGGAAAGATGGAACCAGAACCTTGGGGGGTGGGGAGGAGCAGAAGGGTGGGAGTGGGCAAGGCTAGCTCCTTAGTAGTGCCCCATGTGAGGAAAAGGGAAATGAGGCCTAGAGTGGAAGCAGATGGGGTAGGGGGCTCAATCCCTCCTGCCTTTCTTCCTGTGCCCCAAGGGGGCTGCTAACCTAGTGCAGGGACTAGGCAAGGTGGGGAAGGAAGAAAAGTGGGTGTGAGCTGCACCTGGTGAGAGACAGGTTGGTTGGGAGCATCTTGGGGCCAAGCAGCCCTATCCATTGGCCACACCTGCTCCTGCTGCTGCTGCCAGTACAATGGAGTGGGCATGTCAGAATGATGGGGCTTGGGCCCCTTTTAAGGCCAGGGAGCCCTCCCAGGCCCCTTAATGGATGCCAGAGGGAAGAGTGGGGGAGAAAGGACCCCCAAACCAAGAGCCCAGTCAGCAATGTCCCTACCACTGAGAGTGGGGACGCAGCAGGTGCAGGGTGCGGCTAAGTGGGAAGTCAGCTTTGGGAGGGCAAGTGTGTGCACGTGGGTGAGGGAGGGGTCGCTGGGATCCGAGACCAAAGGAAAACTGCTCCCCACCTGGGCCACCAGGGCCCTGCAGCGGCTGGTGTGCTGTGTAGTGTGGCGGTGCAGGCGCAGGTAGGTGGCGGTGATGTGTGGGCCTGGGGGAAGGGGCAGGGGGGCAGTGGGAGCGGAGCTGTCCAGTCCCAGAAGGAAACTGCTCCTCGATGAGGAAGCAGGTGGCACGGCGCGGTCACTGCTCCTCCTCTGAGGACTCCTGCGAGATGCCCTCTTCTTCCTCCTTCTCCTGTGAGGTAGGCAGGGCTGTCAGTAGGAGTGCCAAGCCTGGCCCTCCTCCTCCTCCACCCCCAGAGCTGTGGGGGAGGGGCACAGGCCAGGCTCCCCCCACACACACCTCCCTGCACTCCCTGGCTCTCCAGAAGGGGGATGAGTCAGGGCTGAGTGTGTGGGTGACTCAGCAACCTCCACAGCCCAGTTTCATTCATAAAAAAGGAAGAATTTAAAGGGAGGGAAAAAAACCACACACACGCTGCTCTCAGAGCCAGGCTCCCTTGCCCCAGGGCCCATGGTGAGGGGACTGGGTAGAGCTCAGTACCCTACTAAAGCTTGAGAAGTGAGGAAGTGACTAGCTCTTCAGTGGGAGGGGAGGAGGTGACCAGGAGAGGAAATGGGAAGGGAAGGGGTGGCTGGAGGGTGCATGAGCCCCCCCTGGTGGGTACAGGGGAACCAGGTGGCCTTGGCCCACAGGGGCAGCTGCTGGGCTGCAGAGCAGGGCTGTGCAGTGGCCACAGCCACAGGCTGACCCCAGGCCAGGGTGGGGAGGAAGTGGAAGTGTGTGTGCCGCCCGCTGGGGCTCACTCACTGGGTGGGAATGTTGGGACACCACACAGGCCCGGCCCCCGTGCCAGGCACAAACTCCAAAACAACTTGTTTCCTGTTACTCACTCTTGGGACTGAGCCAACACCCCCTACTCCCCCTAACCCTGGTGGTGGTGGCTGCTCAGCTCGAGGAATGAATGCCTCAGGGAGTGCAGGGAGCAGGTTGGGGATAGAAAAGGGTCAGGAGGAGGAAGGCTGGGGTGGCTCTACCTGCAGGGTAGCCCCCTAGAGGCAGTCTTCTGACCAACCCACCTACTTCCACTGACTATTTGGGGGCCCGGAAATAGAAGAGCCTCCCTGTGAGGAACTGCCTCCACGTGGGATCATTCCTCAGCTCCCACCCAGCACTGACCCTATCTCAGGGCTGAGAAACTGCTGCTGCTTCCTCCCTCCTCAAGATCAGGTTGTAAGGCCAAACCTCACCAGTTCCCTGTGTAATGTCCCTTCCTCACTCCTATGATGGGGAATGGACTAAATGACCTCCAAGATCCCCCTGAGAAGTCCTGTGTCTGTTCTAGAAGCAGAGGCAGAGACATCCCCCACTAGTGCAGGGCAGCGGTCTGGTCTGGTTTATACTCGGGTCCCCTCACTTCTCATGGACACACAGCCCCTTAAAAGCCCTGGACTGGGTGCCAGGAGCCTGACTGGGCCTTGGGCAAATCCCTTCCCTTCTCTGGGCCTGGGTAAAATGTGATACCCCACCATTCCTGGCCCTGCAGGTCAGGGAGAGCTGTCTTTCCATAATGGGTGCACAGGATCAGGCATCACCCATTTTTTGCACCCTCCCCCGAAGAGCCAAGGTGCCACCGCCCCTTCACCTACCAGTTTTTTGGGCCTGCCCCTTGGTTTCCTCCCTGGAGTCGTGGTGGTTTTCTAGATGGTCAGAGAAAAGATCCACTAAGTGAAAAATGTTCCTGACAGTGATAACCCAATGACCAGAGCCTGGGATGGTGAAGGAACAGAGGTACAGAACTGCCTACCTCTGCTCAGGGCAGCCCAGGACTCTCACCCCAGCAGGCCCACCCAAGTCCAGCTGTCGATGACTGGCCAGCCACATTGCCTCCCCCACCCCACATATACACACGCCCCCCACTCCCTCCTCCACCCATGACTCAGAGGATATGAGTCGTGTCTTAGAAAAAATAAAATAAAAAACAAAATAACTTCTCTGAAAGCCTGATGCCACCAGAATCTGGCCTTCCTTGCTTATCCCCAGTCCCTCAGGATCCAGGGGACCCCAGGATAGAAGGTAACATCCTCAGCCCAGGGGCTGGTGGGGCTGTCCCTTCACTCCTCCCAAATCACCTTTCTCCAGACCAGGAAAGCTATGACTTCTGACTTGACTTCCCCATTGTCCTGGGCAGGACCAAGGCCCCAGAAGTGAGACCTCAGTCATCACCTTGCTTTCCCCAATTAGCAAGACCCATTGCCTACCACCCACATACCAGGGAAGAGGGAGCTGAATCAGGACAAGCCAGCCCTTTCCCATACTCCCCATGAGAGGACCCTCCCTCCTTGCATTAGGAGCACCCTCCCACTGAGCCTCACCCGGGTCTTGGCAGCGCCCTTGTTTTTGCTCCCCTTTGGTCGGCCCCGAGGTCTCTTAGGTGTTGGCACTTCACTGGGTTCCTTCTGCAAAGACAGACAGTGAAGAACACAGATGCCACCTGTCTCACCTCTTTTAGAAAACAGAGCTTTCTGCCCCACCCTGGCAGGGTTAAGTCAGCGAACCATCACCCTGACTCAGGAACCCACAGGAAGGATGGCAGGGGCAAGCCCTCAGGATTCAGTTTAACCATCTTTTACAAAGGCCCTCCCCTTTCATCTCTGTGACAAAATGACAAGCCAGAAGACCCTCTGGGAAATATGTCATGGGGCAAACAGGCAACTTACCCACTTCCCAGCTCTGCCACTGACTAACCCTAAGATTTTGCGGAAGACACTTAATGCTCAAGCTCGTTTCCTCATCTATAAATGACAAGACTTACCTTGTAGGATATCATGAAAATTAAATGAAGAATATATTAGTCCTAAACCACAATCATTGCCCACCCGCTCCAATGATACATGCTGGAGACCGGAGGATGCACAAGAGAAAAGAGCCTCCAGCCTCTACCTGCCAACTGACCCTCCGGAATGCTTCCCAGGGAGAAGGAACCCCAGAGATCCCTGCCATCGTTGCCACTAAAACTTTAATAAGCCTGAGACAGGATAAAAGGCTGCTGCATAATGCATAGAAACTGGGCAGTAAAGGCATATCAGCTATGGTTTCCTGAGGTGGCTGCCCATGGGCTGTTTATAAGCATGGTCCAGTAACTCGACACCCCTTCTGTAACACCTTTCCTACCCCCAGCCAAGAAGAGAAGAGGGGAGACCAAGGGAACCAGACCAAGAGGATAAGTTCCCCACCCTCAATGCACTGGGCTCAGAAAGAGAAAGCTGACTCCTTATGGCTTATGTCTCCTAGAGTCAGGACAGAGCACTCTCTCTACCTTACAGATGGGGAAGCCGGGGACCTGATGTGTAACAGGCAAGGACCGATCTCAGTTTCCTCTTCTCCAGGAAAAGGGCAGCAACTGGACTTCACCCACAGCTGCCCCTCATGAGAGAAACCAAGACCTCCACCATGTCAACAGGTGGCCTGCACAGCCTGACTGGCCATGCTCTACAGGGTGTCCCAGTGTAAGGCTGGCCTTCTAATCCTGTGGGAGGTCAGCACCAGGGTTCCAAGGGTCATTGCAACCAACTCCCCAACATTTTCAACTTCCTGGACTTAAATTTCCATTTATGGAGCCAGGGGCAAAGCCTAATTCAGGGACACTGGCACTGAGGCCCATGAACAGGTGCGGGCCCACAAACTTTGCTACTGGCCCAGAATGAGGGAAGTATAGAAACTGACAATAAGTATCTAAGAACTTTCACAGTAAATTCACGGAACAATATGCGTGATGAATCTCATGATTAAAAATCCCAGGCTCGTGTATTTTCATTTTCTAGAATTCACCTTTATTGTGCTTTATAAACACACTAGTCCATGATGGACTAGAAAGGGTGAGTGGTCTACCACAATGTAAGCATTGGCCTTTGTGACCAGAGGGTCACTTCGGGCTTAGACTTTGTCATGGGCTCAGCCCCCACTCCTCTTCCAAGGTCTCAGAAGAATCTGACCAGCGCTGGTGAGTGCAGGGTACGGGCCTGTGTTGGGAGGACACACAGACAAGAACAATTCTGCACCTCTCCATTCCTGTTTTCATCTGTCGAGATGCCTGGCACCTCCCTAGCCCAAAGGAGTAAACCAAGGCAAAGATTTGGACACCCACCTGACTCCCTACCAGCGTTGTCCCGGGACTCACCGGAGGCTGCTTACGAGGCCTGCCCCGCCCTCGCTTCTCAGTGCCATCCTTTTCCTGCTTGGAGGCCAAGGGCTGGCTGGACTTCGAACTTGACTCGCTCATCTTCCCTTCTCTATGGAGCAGATGGAGAAGCAATGGCTGGGATGCTTCAAAAAAAAAAAAAAAAGGCATTTTTAAACAAAACATCTTGTTTCAGCCACCTCCTACCACCTTCATCACTCCTACCCTCCAATCGTACTGCAGCAAACTGCCTGCTCCCAGGGGTATCCAGTATTCCCACCCTGCTGCTACAGGGGGAGGCTGGGCCTGTTGGTTCTAATTAGCTCCTTATCTCCTTTTCAGAAAGGCTCTTTGTTGTCCTGCCACCCTCACAGGGTCCTGGCCCAAGAAGCAAAAGCTGGCTTAGGCAACCCAGACCTGGCTGAGGGTGAGGCTGCCCTAGCAAAGGTGTGGGTGAGGTGGGGGGGTCCTTACATGGCTGAGGCCACCATCTCTAGTCAGCTGCTGCCCTTTCTCTTTAAGAGAAAAACCAAGCCTAGGGAACTCACAGGGAGCAAGGGAGGAAAGGTAAGCAGAGAGAATGAGCCCTGGACATCTGGAAGCCATGAGTTTCAATCCCCTGGGCACCTTACTCACCACACTGCCAAGGCCCAAGGCTTAGGATCAAATGCTAGAAGAGTCAACCCTGATACTTACCAAACACAAGGCCAAGGTTGGTGCCCACCCCATCAACGCCCCCCTCTGTTCTCTCCCAGGGTAAAGCCTGATGATTCAAAGATGGGGACACGATTTGGGAAAGGGGAAGATGGCTGAACTGCAATGAATGAGGTGAGGGAAGGAAAAAGAGACCAAAGTTGAAAGGTGGGTCTCCTCTTTCCCCTCACCCCAACCCTGCCTACCTGGAGTAAAATGAGATCTTTCACTTTGATTCCTTACAGGAAGGGCATCTCCAACTAAGATAAACCCTTCTAACAGATGCTAGCTGACCCCCTGGAGCCCTGGCAGGGATATCCTAAAAGCTTCTTGGTCCTTTTCTAGCCTGTTCCCTCTTCTTAGAAGGCTAGAGTCAAATCAGCCCCACTATTTGAGTTTACCTAAAACCTACTGCAAGAACACCTGCACCCTGGAGTTGGAAGCCTCTTCTTTCCAGTATCTTAAAAAAGACAGTAAGGGTCCCCCACATTCCCATCCCTTGTCCCCTCAGTTATTATCCCCAAGTTAGAGACTTGAACTAGGAAATCTATGGCTCCACACACCTGTGGTAACCAATCCCTGACTATATTTGGCAAAGGGTGGGCCCAGTGGCTCCACTTCTGAAAGCCCCTCAATCTGTAAAATGGGGTTAACAGTAAGACATGTGCCTCAACTACCTCTCCAGACTGCTATAAGGATAAAACCAGAGTTTAAAATGCCTAAACAACAGGAAGTCTTCGCCCCAATCAAAAATGACAAAACATTTGAATATGACTTCTTTCCCCTTTTCATATTTTCAGACAATTTCCAATTTTAACGCAATGAGAGGAAAAAACCATTTTTGCAAATGTGACTTTTGGAGGGCCAGAGGCCCCCATCCTTAAGCTTCAGGATGCTCCAGAAGCCGGGACTTCGGTAATTATTCTACTTTATATTTCAGACTTGAAGACCCTTTTAAACAAGGTGGTTGATGATTTATCCTGCTCCGTCATTAGTGGCTTGGCCTGCTCTGTAATTACAGGCAGTGATTAGAATCTTCTATTACACCACAGGTCCCCCTTTCAAACTAAACATCGAAATTAATCAACTAAATGAGCACTGGCCTCACATGAGGTCTGCAGGAGGCACCCTCATAGAGGGAGTTCCAGTTGGATGGAGCTGGTCCTAATTCCAGAGAACCTGGGCCCCACCTGCCAGGATCCTGCCTGGTTTCCCTGAAAGTTTATTTCACCTGGTGCATCCCTCCATCTCTTGCTGTTGAGAATCCTTTAATCCATTCACCCATTCCAAACCCAGGCCTCCACAAACTGAAGGCCCTAGGCCCTCTCTGGTGAGACCAACATATGCTGTCTCTTCCACCTGTTTCTGAACATCAGAGGCCTAGCGCAGAGAAGCCAAGTTTAGGGTCCAACTCAATCCTTCAATTTACAGTAAGCTTTTTTGGGCCTCAAGCTTGTCCCCTCCATAGCCATGCATGCAATGTGTGAACCATAAATGTTTAAGAGAATCTGCAGGAAGGACCCTAGGATATCGTCACAAATTTTATTTTACAAAAAAAGTAACCCAGAGAGCCCTGATGAGTAGCCTAAGGTCACACAGTAAGTTGGCGGGCCGGATGGAGTAGGTTCCTGGTGACCCTCCAGCCCGCCACTTTCCTTACCCTCCTGGAGGCTGGTTAAGTCCCTGTCGTCCCCTGCTCCATACCCGGCCCCAGGGTGACTCTGCAAGTGTCGGCGCCTGGCCGTTGCAGGTCGGCGGGCGGGACGAGGGGCCAGAGCGCGCGGGGGGAGGGGCGCAGGCCACTCTTGCAGGCGCGGGAAACCGGTGCACCCCGACCGCATGCACCGCCACGCGGGTGCACCCGGCCCCACTTCCTGCCAGAGGGGGCACCCAAGCCCGCCTTGGGGCAGGAAACCTGGCACACGCGGGCGCGGGGGAAAGGAAGAAAGCCACCTCCTTCCGCGCCCTCCCCGCAAAATAAAGCCCCAGGAAAATAAATTGAAACGGGGAGTCAAAGGGACTAGTTCCAACAGAGCCCAGCAAAGCAGAGAAACCAGTTTGTGGGGGCGGAGGGCAGGCCTGGCCCTGGGGGCTGAAGAGGCGCGCGGGCCAGGGCCAGAGGTGGGGTCGGGGTGAAGCCCCAAACCCAGGCCTGCTCTTCGGCCTCATCTGCTGAGGGGACACCCAGAGAAAGGCCGAGCCGGAGTAGGGCCGAATTGTGGGGTTCCTGCCCATCCCCCTCACTTCTAGAACTTCCAAGCTGTAGGAGACGGCCGGCCCCCCACTCTCCCGCGGCGCCGCAGCCTGTTCCCCTCCCCGCCCCCCACACCTGCCCAAGCCTGGCGGGAGCGGCCGCCGCGCGAGGTGCACCGAGCTCCGCCGGGTGCACAACTCGCGCTCGCCGCAGCCGCGCGCCCCCTCCCCCACCGCGCGCCTTTCCCGGGTCCCCGCCCCCCGCAGGGCGCCCGCGCCGCGGGGGAAGCGGTGCGGGCGCCCTCCCCGCGCCGCCGGGCCCCGCCGCTCGCCCCCGCGCCGTGCGGCCCTCCCCCGCCGGCGGCTCGCGCAGCCCCGGCCTGGGAATAAAGCCGGAGGCGCGCGCTGCAGCCCCGGGCGGCTCACAGGAGGGGCGGCGGGGGTGCGGGCGCCCCCCTCCGC
The DNA here is from genome assembly GCF_902729225.1 of Pteropus medius. Classification (NCBI taxonomy): domain Eukaryota; kingdom Metazoa; phylum Chordata; class Mammalia; order Chiroptera; family Pteropodidae; genus Pteropus; species Pteropus medius. The sequence goes on from NW_024354886.1 coordinate 5,414,045, forward strand.
CGCGGGCCCCGGGGACGACTCACCGCGAGCTCGGCCGCCGGCCTGCGGTGCGCGCTCCGGGTTGCTGGGAGCGACGGTGCTGGGCGCTGAGGACCGGCCTGGCTCCGCCGCCGCCGCCGCCGCTGGTAGCAAATGCGGATCTGAAACCGGGAGAGAGCAGAGGAGCTCAGAGACTGCCACCGCCGCGTGCTCGCCGCCCAGGCCCCCGCGGGGTATTTATGTGTCACATCCAGGCGGGGGGACAAAAATATTCCCCCTCCCCCGAAGGATGGCGAGGGGCAGGAAGCCAGGCACGGCCCGTGCGCGGCCTCAATAAATAAATAATTTAATTAAATAATAGATATAAAAAAAAGAAGCCACCGGAGGGGCCGCGAACTCACGCCTTCTTGGAGCCGCGCCAGCGCCAGAAATAGCCCGGGCTCGGAGTCCCAATTAGAGGAGCGCAGCCCCGGCTCAGGGGAGCTTAAAAAGAGCGACCCAGGGGCAGGGGGGACGGGCCCGCCCGCGCCAGCCGTGTCACTGAGGTGGGGCGGGGCCATGCAAATGAGCCCGGGGATTTAAAAGGGCGGCCGCCCGCCAGCCGCCGCCGCCACCGCTGCCGCCGCCGCGCGGGTGGGTGCCGACTGCTGGGAGGGGCGCGCGGTGCGTCGCACCTCGGAGCGGGCCCGCGGGAGGCCAGGGATGGGAACCCGAGGCTCTGGCCCACTCCCCACTGTCCCGGGCCGGGAGACCTAGGAAGGGGCACAGAGGAATTGCCAAGGGGGCTTTTCGCAGGGATGTGGCGGGGGGCGTCCTTACTGTCTGGAATGGTAGTCTCTGGCAGTCACCCTTGAGGGGCCTTCCGGGTGTGTGAACCTGATTCCCGCGGGGCGAAGGACGTAGGCGGCGTAGGTCCCTGCGGGGTCCGCGCATGGGAGGGAGGGAGGGGTGGAGAGGAACTCGCTAGTTAAGGAATTCCGCGGCCTACTCAACGCCCCCTTCGCCCAGATACGCGGCTGGTAGATTTCCCCTGGGCGGACAGGTGTCAGCATGTACATTTCAGTGCCAACCCGCGTGTGGCTGACTGGTGATATCCAGGTCTTGTGAATTTCAAACGTGAAACTTGTGAAATCCAGAGTTTTAATTTATTAATGGCCGCGAGTGAACCATCAAGGTGCAGCCTTGAAGTGAAACGATTCGCTCGTTACAGGTAAACCTGAGGGAAGGTTAACTCCCTTAGGTGACCTGGAAGGTGTTTTGGAGAAACGTGGTCCCACTTGGTGCTCTGGCCCCCTCCACTGTGACTTTTTAAGAAATAAAGCGTGAACCACTGGTCGTCTAGAAGCACTTTGAGGGCAGGGACTGAGTCCACGCACGCCATGCGCGACAGCGCCCGGCTCAACAAAGACTTGTTGCACGACAAAAAAGGAAGCCAGTGGGAAGATGGCGGGGAGGGAGGTGGGAGAAGAAAGGGGTGCTGTCAGAGGCGCACCCTGCAGGCCGGGCCCGGAGCCTTCCCGGGCGCACCTCCCCGCCCGTGGTCCTTGAGGCGGCCTTCCACACCTCCTGTGATGAAGGGAATTGCAATGCGGAGCAGTGACACACGGCTGTGACTCATGTTTTTCTCCGCTCCCCGTCTTCCTCCCCAGTCAGCCGAGGCCCCGGCCCAGCCCCCTCCTCAGGGGGCGAGCTGGCGGTGGAGGGGGGACGCCTGGAAAACCCTGATCCGGGAGTGGAGGCGGGGTGGGGAACCAGAGGGGCCGGGCCTCCTAGTTTCAGGAATGTTTCAGGAATGTTTCCGGTGGGGGTGGGGAGCCGAGGCGGGAGTGGGCCCAGCCCCCACCCGGGGCAGCACGTGCTCGGCCGGGTGGGGGCGGGGCAGCCCGGCGGGAAGGCGCTGGGGGCCAACTGAGTCGGTTCAAAGATGAAGGCGCGGGCCTGGGGCTGTCCTAGGCTTGGTGTGGGCGGGGAGCTGCCCTTCGCGCGCCCGCTCCCCGCCCAGAGCCCAGGTGAAACGTAGTTCCTGAGAAGTCCCCAGGCTGCCCCTGGAGGGAAGAGGAAGTCACCAAAGGGCAGCCTGAGGGTGGAGGGGAACGCGAGGGAGAGGCTGGGGGAGGGGCAACATGCCCCTTTGTCTGGTTGGGGTGGGGGTGGGGTTGGTGGAAGGCGCTCTGCTCCCTCCATCTTTGTGTTCTGTATGCCGAGCGCGCGCTTAGTAGGCCGCGAGTAGACTTGGCTGAATGGCATTGAGTTGCTAGCTCCAGAACCTTCGCAGCGTTGAGTGGAAGAACGATCCTTCAGCCCTTACCCTACCGTCGCAGGTCACAGGCCCCTGTCAGCAAGTTGGGCTCCCACTTGGGGGCCAAGGGATAGCCCTTACAGAGCAGCATTTGCCTAGACACAGCCCTCCCCAAGCCCTCCTAGGCTTCTAGGCCAGGCCTTTGGAGCCCAGGGAGGTGTGGGGAGGAGTCTTACAGCCCCTCCATGGATGCCCATGGCCTTGTGTGGCCTGTGGGCTCTCCTGAGAGGCATGTGGGGAAGGGAAAGGGACTTACGTTTCCATTGGGCTCTGGGAGAACTTGGCCAACTTTTTGGCCCACTTCTCACCAGCCAACTTGGTCTGATTTTTCCTACTCTTACTTTCCCCTTGTCCTGATTTTCTCAGATTTGTTTTTTACCTTGTATTATGTGTATTTTTGTAAGCCACCTCAATCCCTCTGTGGAAGGAAGCAGGTATAAATAAATTTGTAGGCAAATATAGTAGCTTGTTCTTCTCCAGTATTACCCACACCCTTGAAATCCAAATAACTACCCACTGACCCCCACTTCCATGCTTTCTGGATTGCAAACGCCTGAAATCACTTCCTTTCTTCTTTCAATAAGTATTTATTAAGCAGAAGGGTGAGTGGCAGGGATAAAAGAAAAACGAATAAGACAGCCCTTCAGCGAATTTCATGTCTAGAGGAATCAGAACCAGGAACACATCAGAGAAGGCTAAGTAACAATCTCTGAGATGCCATGAGGCAGAAAGCATTCATTCATTCATTTGCCAATTCAGTCAGTATTTCCTGAGGGCCTACTATGTACCAAGACCTGATCCAAGCTCTTGAGGTACAATCAGTGAGAAAGTAAAGTTCCCTGCACTTTTGAAACAGACTAGGGGGTCAGATGCTTATAGAGAAATTTAGTAAGTGCTACAGGAGGAGAGAGGATGGGACGTAGGGGTAGTTAGAGAAGTCTCCTAGAGGAGATGGGCTTGAGCAGGCCCGAAGGAGATTTAGATAGGTGGGGGATCATGGGGAGCAGGCAGGGAGAGGGAGCCATTTGAGGCCTGGGATATCAACCCAGTTGGTCAAGGCCTGAAGGCCGCAGAGGAATTGGTCATATCAGACCAACTGTCACCTGAAGCATTTTCTTATTGTCAGAGTTGAATTACACAGTTTTTATAAGGACAACCCAGTGAATTTTGGTGACCCCAACAAACACATGCAGAAAATGGGGAGTTCAAGTCAACTTTTATTTTTCAGAACAGCTGAAAGTTAAGCTTACTTTTTTTTTTCTCGATATGTGTTAGTTCTTTCCCCGTCCTGCTAAATGGGGTAGCAGGAGCCTGATAAGCTCCCAGTCATGGCTTGGAAATGCAGAAGTTGTGGGAGGTTGGGGGTGTCCTTTAGCATTCCCTGGGGATTCATGTCTCACACCTCTCCAGTGATGTATTTGCTTATCAGTTTACCTCTTGCTTCCGAGTCAACTGCAGCCCTTGGAAGAGTAGTGGTTAGTAGAGGTTTCCTGAAAGACTTGGGAATAAGGTGTGACAATTTTCTGTGTCCAGCCCAACATGGAAGGTAGATGGGAAGAGGCAGGGAGAAGAGGACTAGGAATTGCCTAACCTATTGTCCAAACAGTATATCTTTTAAAGTAAACCTTTTACTGATGAAAACTACATACAGAAAATGCACAAATACTGTGTTCAGTTGAGTGGATTTTCATAAAATGAACAATATCCTTGTGTCACTAGTACCCAAGTCAAGAAGCATAACATTTCCAGCCCCCCTTATGTAACCACCATGCCAATTTCTGATAGCATCCTTTAGTTTCACCTGTTATATGCATTGAGTGGATGGAATCATGTACTTTCCTAAGTTAGTTTCTTTTGCTCAACATTACATCGCGATTCATCCATATTACACATAGCTGCAGAATGATCATTCTCATTTCTGCATAGTTATGTGGTATGAATGTACCACAATTTATATATACACTCTGTTGAAGGGCATTTGGATAGTTTCTGGTTTCGGGCTAATACAAATAATGCTGCTGTGAATGTTCTATAATATGTTTTGGTGGGTAGACGTGCAAATTTCTGTTGGGTATATGCCTAGGAGAGGATTCCTGGATCATAGAATATGTATGCCCAGTTATTACAGATGAGCGGGACACTTCAGAATAAAAGGGAGTACTACTAGTAGTTATGACCAGACAATGGGCATAAACCTGACCTGGCCCATTCCAACTGGGATTGACCCAGGGTCATATCAATCAAGATTGACCCAGGCAAACTGGACATAGGGTCACCCTGGCGCAGTGTTTGACCACTCTCCTGGAGAGTCAACCAGCTACTAGTACATTTGGTCATCTGGCAGGATCACGCCTCTAGGCCCTGCTGACCACAAGCTCTGCTGCCAGGAAGCCTGGCAGGCCTACAGTGGGAGGAGGGCCTCTTCTGCTTCCAACTTTCGAGGGAAAAACTCTCCAATAAATTGGAAGATCTAGGATGCAGGCACCTCTCTCTCCTCTGCCCTGAGCCAGCCACCCACACTGCATGACCCCAGGACACCATCAACTTTATCAGCCTTCTTCAGGGCTGGAACTCAGGAAAGCCCAGCTCCTCTCCAACCTAAGAAAAAAACGAGGAAAAGTGGGGAGTTTATGAGCACCTACTAAATATATAGGTTCTCTCAGATCCCTTAACGCCCCTACCAGGTCAGCAGTGCTGTTGCCCCCATTTTACAGATATTAAAACAGGCTCAGGTAGGTTAGCTTGCGATTCTGCTTCTTTTCCCTCCAATGTGTTTTCTCTTGGTCTGGGTGAGCTTGTTGCTTTTCTCACAGCCCAGCCAGATGGAGTCTTCCAGGCACCAAGATCGGCACTGGGGACCTGGCCTTGAACTAGGTAGCTACAATCCCTATTCTTAAGGGACTTACTCTGGGTGGGGTGGGGAGACAGACAAAGGGAGACAAGGGAGACAGCACAGAGTGTGAGCAGAGCATGCCGGGGGCAGTAGAACAAGGCACCTGACAGGGGGATGGGCTTGGGGCTGTGATAGGGCGGCTTGGCATTCAGCACCATTCCCTACACTCCTTTGAAGCTACAGGTTTGGTTGTGAATTAGATCTCATCGAAGAAAAGAAAGAGTGAAATTTGGAAGGAGGAAACAAGGAAAGGGAAATATTGCTGTGTGGGCTGTGGAGACACAGAGTTTTCTGCAGCATCTCCAAGTATCCAGTTACCAGCTTTCTGCGGGTCAAGAGGCAGGTATAAATTATAGCCAATAGGAAAAAACAAAAAACAAACAAACAAAGCAAACAGGCAGGTATAGTGGTAGAGGGACATCCTGCCCTTGGATCACAACTCAGTCATATAGGCCAGGACTCCTGATTCCCCACTCTCCTGATCAGGGCAGAGGCCAGCAGTTCAGTAGTGTTGTTCCAGGAGGCCCAGCCTAGAGCCATTTCCTCCAGTTCTTCCAATGGTTTTGTAAGCACCTAATTCCCAGTATGAAATCGCTTTCTACCTAAAACATAAGGCATGTCATTCCTCTGCTCAAAATCCTCCAGGGGCTCCCATCTCATACAGAGTGAAAACAAAGTCCTCACAAAGGCCCACAAGGCCCTGCAACCTGCCCCTCTCCCCAATCTTATCTCCTACCTGTTGCTCTTCTTTAGCTGCACCAGCCTCCTCAGATGTTGCCCAGACCTGCCAGGCATGAGCTCACCTCAGGGTCTTTGCACTTGCCATTCCATCTGCCTGACATACTCTTCACCTAAATATCCTCAGGGCTTGCCCTCTCACTGCCTTCAATATTACCTGTCCACATTATTTAAAATTGTACCTCTCCCCCTGCAAGTCTCATCTACTTTACCATGCATTCCCCCCCATTAACACTTGTCAGTTTCTAACGTACTATATAATTAACTTTTCTATTGAACGATTATCAATAAAAGTGATATGTATTATGTTTTCTGTCCAGTTCTCTTTCCTGAAAGGTCAGCTCCATCAGTGCAGGGAATTTTATCTGTTGTGCTCTCTGGGGTATCCCCAGGGCCTAGCACAGTGTTCCAGCTCAAAAATGTAGTGAATGAAGAATAACTAGCCAAAGTGATTTGTTATTAGCAAAGGCCAAGCCATAAGGAACTGAGTTGGGGATCTGTCTCCAAACTTCAGGGTGGAGAAAAGGGCAAGTAATCCAGCAGATCATCATGGGAATGACAGAGTGGCCCAGCCTAAGGACTTGAGCACCTTACAGAGACACCTGTTTTTCGTCTCACTAGGTTAAAACCACTGCCCCATTGTCACATGATCTCCTTCGCAGATTCATTTCTAGTAAGCATTACCTTTAGATTTTATAATTTGCCACCAATTGTGGGAAATTGTTTTTTCTCCTTGTTTTCAGGTTTAGTCATCAGGAGCTGGCAGCCACTTGACAACCATCTTGGCCTTTGGCTGGGTCGAACTAGCTGACTGCTTATTGGTGCCTGGGCAGTGGTGGCAGCTCACCAGAGTGCATTTTAGATAAGTGTAAGATTTATGCTTTGTAAGGAACAAAATAGTTTCCTTTTGGTCTAAGGAACTATCTGACAATGTCCACTGCAACAGTCTCTGCAAGCAAGATGCCTCCAAACATGCTGCCTGCTGCCACTCAGGAAAGGCTGAAAATACACGCACTATAAAGTTGTGTAGCCTGTGGAAGCCCCATCCATGTGAGCCAGTGGAAGCGTTAGGGCAATGACTGCGGGCCTGTGACTCTTTTTTTTTCTGTGACCCTCTTCTCTGGGGGCTGGGCTAAGTTTTGGAGTTGGGCTGGAGGCCCTGGGCTAGGTTTGTCTCCCCAGGCCACAGACCCACCAGGGTTGGAGGTCCATGTCAGTTCATTAACCAGCTGTAGGACTTGGGGCCTCAAGTCCTGTGGCTTTTTAGCTACCTGTTCCCACCCATGTCATACTGATTTGGAAACAGGCCCCAAGGTTTCAGGAGATTCTCATATGTTTTTTTACTTCTGTTTCTCTTGTCTCTATTCCTTGCCTGCTTTCCAAATGAGAATATGTCCTGGGCTGGGGAAGGGACACAGTGACCCTTGGGGCCTTCAAAAGCGACTGTCCTCGCATTACTAGCTGCAGGAGTCTCCCTCCAAGTCTACAGTTGCCCGAGTCCAGACTGGTCCGTTCTGCCTCTGCAGGGGGATGCTCTTCTGATTTCCTGGATCACCCAGCGCTCTGTCCCCTCCAGGCCACCCTGAACCCTCACCCTGAACTTTTCTTAGGGCTGAGAGTGTGGCCTTGGGGGCTCCATACCGGGAATGGACAGGAGAGGGTGCTGCCCGCCTGCTCCCAGAAGCACATGGACGCTGGGCTGGACGGAGGACCTACAGGTCCACAGGCCAGGGCCAGAGTCCGGAGAAGGAAAGGAGTGCAGGGTGGAGGTCGAAGAGCCGGGGCCTAGCTGAAAGGAGGTGGGCTGGGGTCGGGGAGGAGCCAACGCCAGGCCAGGGATTGGTCAGAATCCTCCAGGTCTTTGTTTTGTTCTTCTCCACACACCCGAGCCTCGCGCCAGGGCCTAAGGGGGCCTTGGCGCTCAGCAAAAGTTTAATGAATGGATGGATGAATGAGAGCGAAAGGAGCTGGGGGAGGGGCGCAGGAAGTTGGTGGCTGGGGGAGAGGAGAGAAGTGGAGTGGGGGAAGGGAGGTGGCCACTGGCGGGAGAGCGAAGGAGCAGGGAGGCGGGCGGAGCAGGGCGAGCCTGCTGGTCTGGAATCTGGCTAGGAGGAGATGGCGGCGGGGAGGGGCCCGGCCAGCTCTCTTCTCCGCCAACCTTGCTTAAACCTCGTTGTTCCCTGTTCACCCAGCCCCCAGGCCTGTCCCTCACCCCGTAAATCCTGGGGTTCGTATATCCTCCAAGGCCTGGTCCTCACTGTGAATTGGGTGGGCGGCTTCATTCTTTTCTTTCTTACTTTCAATCACTAGAGGGGTCGGTGACCTTCTGGGTCTAGAAGTACCTTAGTGGCCCTGGTGGGTGAGCAGTGTCAGACTGAGGGAAAACCTAGGCTTGGACACTGACTGTCCCCTGGCAACCCCGCCTTATCGCTGAGTTCTGGATGGTGGGGGAAATAGTGCTACTGGGATCTGGGCAGCTTGGAGAGTCAGCGTAGGTCTCTAGGGGTAGAGGGGCTAGCCAGTGAACAGAGAAAACCTAGGGACTTCTGCAGAAAGCAGTGGAGCTCTGTGTAGGCAGTGCCAGGGAGGAGCTGCTGACAGCCAGGTTTCTGGGTCACCATCTAGGGTACCCTGCCAGTTCCCAGGCTTTGGGGGTGGGGTGGGATGAAGGGTGAAGGCAGGTCTGCATCCCAAACCCAAACCCTGCTGCCTCTTTTGGGATTTCTGGGCCTGCTCCCCCCACCCCCCAATTTTAGGCTTCATGGGACCTTGATGGAACCCCGTGGAGTCCACCACAAAGGCCTTGATTGTTGATCCTGAACTTCACTTGGGCTTGTGGGCCTGCCTGCCTACCTGCCCTATAGGTGGGGTGTATAAAGGTGATCCACAACTCCCACGGCAACCCCTTGGCTTGGGGGCCCCCTCTCCTCTACCCCTGCCCCGCAGTTTTATCCTTGGTGGAAGGAGTCTTTGGGGGCAGGATAGCTTTTTGGGCAGAAATCTTTCTCCTAGTTTCCAAAGAGAGAATTCATCTTCCCAGTACTGTAAGGTTGGTACCTGGTGCCCCGCATCCACATTGGCTTTGGCCTGCGTCCAGCTGAAGACGGTGGCTTAGTCCCCCAGAAATTTACAATATGTTTCTTCCAAGAGCTCAAAGTGTCCATTACATAGTCTGTGAAACTGAGGTCCAAAGAGTTTAAGTATCTTGCTGAGGTAGAAATAGATTTAAAAAAAAAGACAGAGAGTCGGGGTGGATGGGGTGCTAGGCTGCCATTCGTGGCTATTAGGTGTCCGGCTAGAGGGGACGTGATGCTGAGACTGGAAGGCTGTACCCTGGCCACTGCTACAGACAGCTGGAGGTGGTGGGGACAAAAATAACAATGAATAGGTGTTACTCCAATCTACACAGAAGGAATCATGTCCTCATTTCATAGATGAGGAAAACTGAGACTCAGCAAGGTCAGGTGACTTGCCAAGGCCAGTGGCAGAGCTGGGATTCGTAATATCTGTGGGTCTCACTTCTCTTGTTCCATCCCAACCGCTTCTCCCAACCCCCTTACCCTGTTCTGCTTTTTAAATTCCATAGTCCTTACCTGACATCTAGACTGTGCTACCCATTAAGGTTACAGGCACAAGTGGTGACTGAGCACTTGAAATGTGGCGAATCTCAATTGAGATGTGCTGGAAGCATAAAGTCCTCAGTGGATTTTCAAAGCTTGGTACAAAAAAAGTAAAAATATTAATTTTTCATACATTGATTACATGTTGAAATGATAATATTTGGGTATATCGGATTAAATAAAATTAAGTTCCCGTGCTGCTTTTTACCATGTCTACCAGAAAATCTAACGTTACATATGTGCCTTCCGTTCTATTTCTATTGGACAGTGCTGGTCTAGATCATATGCTTATTTATTATTGTTTATTGCAACCCCTCCTCCCCAATCTGCTCTTGTAGGGCAGTGGTCGACATATTTTGTTCACTGTCATATTCCAAGTTTTCAAAGCCTGGCACTGGTCTTTATTATAGGTGTTCAATAAATATTTGTTTAATGGAATCCAGTGATCTGATTGCAAGTCAGTCTCGGAGGGTTAGGAGGAGAGCCCCAGGGAGGGAATCTTTCATCCCTGTGGGACCCTGAGTTGCCTGTCTCCTACCGCCCCACGGGGCTCCACAAGGTGACCTGCCCCACACTCTGTGTGGGGAAATGGGCCTGGGGTCTGGCTGCAGGAGAGTGATGCTGGCTGGAGCACTCAGTAGGCCTTTGATAAGCTGGGAGAGGGACTGCCCTGTGGAGGTGCAGGAACAGATTGGGAGAGTTACTGAGACCCTGGATGTCGGCCCCGCGCCCAGCCTCACCTAGCGCGTTCCGGCCGCGGTGGGAACCCCGGCAGCCGCGCACCTGGGAGCGGGCGTGAGGGCCCTCGGCCGCGGTGGGCTGGGGGTGTGCATGTTATTGTCTGTGGGTAGGGTGTTGGGGTGTGTCCAGCCCGGGCTCATACAAGGTCATTGTGTCAAAGGAGCGTTCCGAACACTTTCTCTTTCCCTGCGATTCGATTGCGGCTCCGAAAGCCCCTTCCGTAGGGACTTCCCTCCGCGCCTGACTCACGCTGCCTCATGCGTGTGACTCAGGCCGGGCGCCGCGCCAGTCCTCGCTCCCCGCACCTCCTCCCCCCAAGGCTGCCGCAGGGGCGGAGGGACGGGCAGCGACAGGAGGCGGGGCGCGTAGGGACTGGTGCTTGGGGCAGAGATGCGGGCACTGTGGAGGCGGAGAGTCAGGAGCACAGGGGAGAGTTGCCGAGAATCTGAGCTCTGGGGGATGGATGACAAGTGAGAGAGCCGCTGTAGGAGAGACCAGAAGACTGAGAAAATGGGAGAGAGAGAGAAAGTGGAGAAGCACAGAGACACAGGAAAGAGAGCCAAAAGCTTCTCAGTCAGAAGGTGAGAGAATGGGACAAGTGCGAGGAAGAGAGAAGGAAGGAGGGAGACAGACCCGAGTAGGTGCTGCTGCCCGGGAGTCCTGCCAACACCTGGGAAGCTGGGCTGAGGGGCCATGGCCTTTGAGACTTTCTCTCTCCTCTTCCAGCTCCACCTTACCAGCTCTGTGCTAGAGAACAAGTTACTACATGTCTGGGAGCCTCAATCTTCTCATCTGCCAAATGGGAAGTGATGATGATGGAGAATAATCTTGTCTCCCTGTGTTTGTTATTCTCCCTTCATTCACCCCCTTAACCCGTCCCATCCAGCCTACTCTGACCGGCACTGTGCCTGCGAGGCTGATGACCACTTGGCCCAAGTCCCCGGGCCCCCTTGCCGGCTGGCTTTCTGTCGGGCAGGACCTACTCGCAATGACTCCCTGCCACCACTCCTCATTGATCCCCTTCACCCTGCCAATACCCTTGTAAATAGTCCCTCCATTAAAGCTTCTTGAAGGTTCTGGATTAGGTTCCATTTCCTGCCAGGGCCCCAATTGCTATACAGCAGGGGGAGCACTAAATGAGGTGGCACAGTGCTCAACTCTGGCACCGGGTAAATCGCAGCTCTTATTGTCATCCTGCTTCCTCCTTCCAATGAGGGCGTGGCGGGGGTGATGATAACGCTCAGCAGAGTGATGTACAACATTAAAAAGCACTTAGATACCTATTAACTCTTTAAATCACAGTGAGTGTGAAACAGGTGTGGGGTTATTCGCTTCATTTAGATTAGAAACATGAGGCATTTAAGAAGCAACTCAGTGGAATAAGAGTAGTAACAGTGGGCTGTTTCCTACGGGTGATGGGCCAGGTCAGGGAGGGGGCAGCTATGAATAACAATAATAATAATAATAATAGCAGCTAAGATGTATTAACACTTCCCAAGTGCCACACACAGTTCTGATAATCTCTTATTAACTCATTTAATCTTTACAAGAACCTTATGAGAGGCTGCTGTCCTTATTGCCATTTTACAGTTGCCTTAACTGATACACAGAGACGTTGAGTAACTTTCCCAAGGTCACAGAACAGAGCTGGAAGGCAGTCAGTCTGGTTCCAGATCCACCACTCTAAACCTCTCCTAGGTAGCCCCTTGGGTTCCTAGGGAAGGGGCAAGCAGGGTGAGCACACCTGCATTCCAGGCAGAGTAGAGCACATGGGCAGAGCCTTGGAAGAGAAAGAGCTTTTGTCATAGGTTTCAGAAATAACCAGCCGTGCTGTAGTGCCTGGTACGGTGTGGGAAAAGGAATCAGAGGAATTTGACAATTATGGGAGTAAACAGGAGCTGATACTGGGGAGCCCACCTGTTAGCCAGGGACATGGACTCTATTCTGAAGGTAATAGGAAGCCATAGACGGTTTTAGCAGGGGTGGGACAGGTTGGCATTTTAGAAAGGATTATTTTAAAATGCAAGAGAGTTACTGGTTTTCTCCTATCAGATGGCAAGGAGCTTTAAAACGATCATTCTCAATGCTGACAACGTTTCAGTACACTGAACACTCTCACGTGTAGCTGATGGGGATGAGTTGGTTTGACCTTTCTGGAAAGCAGCTGAACCATGTATTGTAGCACTTGAGGAGAGGAGGGTTCAGCCCTTTGACCTGCTAATCCCATTTCTAGGAATCTCTCCTCTGACATAATTAGAAAACTGGGTCAGGAGGGAATAGCAAAACAAATTAAGGTGGAGTATCATAGAATGTTTTATAACAATTAATATAATTTTTCAAAGAGAGTAAATGCGATCGGTAATGCTAAAGACTCCTAGAACTCTTAGAATAGCTGAGTTCATCATGGCTGTAAGGAACAAGATGACACACAAAAGTGCTTTTTTGTAGTTACACACAAAAATTGTTCCTATTTCTATATGCTAGCAATAAACAATTGGAAACAAAGGTACAATACTATTCACAATAACTCCAGAAAGAAAGAAAGAAAGAAAGAAAGAAAGAAAGAAAGAAAGAAAGAAAGAAAGAAAGAAAGAAAGGAAAGA
>NW_024354886.1:5432169-5471612 GCF_902729225.1 Pteropus medius
AGTTTGTGTTAAAAGCCAATGTCTCCAGACAGCCCCCGTTCGAATCTGCACCCAGCATGTTCCGTGGGCGTGTAACAGAGCAGCCCATTAGTCCTGATGAACTGATCTGATAAACCATCTGTCACCCACAGCCCCAAGTCACATTGCGAAACTGCTGTGTGTGTCACCTGACTTCGCTCTTCCTCAGGGTCACCTCCAACCTCCAAGTCACCCCCTGGTGGTCTGGACTCCCCTCTGAGTAACTCCATTCCCAAGATTGTGCAGCCTTCCCTCATTAAAACTAACCCCTCCGGGCACCATCCTCAGGGCCCTGCTGGGGCTTCTTATGGTGGTGAATGCGAGGCAGAATAAGCTCTTATCTGCTGCATCCCTCTCCCCATGTACTACCTCAGTAAAAATGCAGAGGTCCCTTCCTCAAGCCTCACCCATGGAATGTGGCTGTCCTGGGGTGGAGGGAGGTGGTGTCATATGGCCGTAGAGCTCAGAGCTTGAAGGGATCCTAATAAGCCAATTGGTTTAGTCCTCTGCTGTTAGGCAGGCAAGGTACTATTATCCATGGTTTTGGATTAGGAAAATCTCTCACTGAGCTATTTCACCCCTTACCCCTCGATAAGGCCAGCTCTGTCTCTCATGAGGAAGTACTTCCCACCTGGGCTTTTGCACCAGATGGTCTCACAACACTTCTAGGAGAAAGGGAGGTATGCTGTACTGGAGCAAAATCCAGGATGCCTCAACCTAACACCTGCCTCAAATGGCTTCAACAATGAGGAAATACCTGCTGTCTTGTAACAAGGTGGCCAGAGGTGAAGTGGTTCCAGTTTTCAACCTTCATCTCTGTCATTGCCAAGGGTCAGCATGTTTTTCCTCATAGTCACAAAATGGGTGCCTGTCATCAAGGATCATGTCTAGCTAAATATGACAACGTATAGTGAAAGAAGAAAAGAACTTTCCCGGAAACTGCCAACAATTCATTTTCATGTCACAGTGGTCATAATTACATCACTGCTCATTCTAAATCCATTGTTAGTGCAACGTTGGGAGAAAATTAATTCTCCATGGGTCTCTCATGTTTCTGCACATTTCTCAAGGACCTTTGTGTAGCCAACAGCCTCAAAAGATAGTGTTTTCCTCTAGATGAAAGAGAATATTTGTTTAGCTCCCATTTGAAAAGATTCAGGTTCCCTAAGCTCAGGGTTCTTCTACAACAACTCATTGCAGTCACATGACCATACCTCACAGTAAAGGAGACTGAGAAATGTAGTTGTTAGCTCATCCAAAATTTCCATTTCTATTAAAAAAGGGAGAACGGATATTGGGACACTTGGCAGTCTCTGCCATAGTTACACCAATAAAACTGGGGTTCTGTTAGGGAGTTGGAAGAAATGGTGTTGGACAGGTAGCAATAGTGCCTGCACTATTTTACGGATGAGGAATTGAGTTTCGAAGAAGGAAGTGTCAGGGCTGGATCTAGAATCCTGGGTCTGTTGACTCCTGGCTTCAGGTTTTCCCATCATTTTCCTGCCCCTTCGTCAGTACATGTCAAGTTAAGCCGTGGTGAGGGAGACCTCTTCAAAACACTCAATTTCCTTGGCTTCCATGAGTCTTCTCTCTCCTGTAGTTCATCTGATTTTTGATCTCTCCATCTGCTTCCCTACCTTCTCTTCCCAGCCTGTCATTGCTGGAGTTCCCAGGCTCAGCCTTCTCAGTTGTACCTGTGTGTGTTCATCTGGCACATGACATTAAATACCATCTCCTCACTTCGAGCACTATACTCATTTGCCTTCTAGATCATTCTTTGCGCTCCGGACATATATTTAACTGCTCGCCGACACCCCCATTTGGGGGTCTTGCAGGCACCTTGGGTATCACTAGTCCAAAACTGAACTTATGAGATCACCCACACACTTGCTTCTCTTCCACTCTAGCCAGTCTCAGTAACTGCTCTACCCTCCAGCCAGCAATCTTGGTTTCTTTGATACCTTCCTCTATCTCTCCTTCCACATCCACTTCGCCTTCATACCACTGTGCTTGGATCATTGCTGGGGCCTCCTTTTGCCTCCATGGAGCCACCTTCGCTTGCCCCAGCCATTCCTTGCTATCTTGAAATAGAGGTATGATTACACTATTCTTATTCTTTTTTTTTTTTATTAAGTTATTGGGGCAACATTGGTTAATTCTTATTCTTAAAACTATTGTTTATAGGATAAATCTCACCACTGCTTTTAAGATAAAGACCTAAATTCCTTTTATTGTGTGGCAGAGACACTTGCCCCTCCCCCATTTTCCATTCTTTTCTTCTTTAGAAAGAGAACTCTCTATCTGTAGCTGGGCAAAAGGTCATTCAAATAAAGACTCCATTTCCCATCCTTCCTTGTAGCTAGGCAGGCCATGTGATTAAATCCTGGCCAATTGGATGCAGGCAGAGGTTGTGTTCTTATGTGGAGGGTAAGGTGGGGCTTCCTTTGCCCCTTCCTCTCTCCTACTGGCAAGAATGTAGACATGGTGGCTGACCCTCAAGCAGCCATCTTGGACCACAAGGAAGGAGCCGGTGCTGAGGTCCGCAGAGCAACAAGACGGAGAAGACCTGGTCCCTGATATGTAATGCACACACCTGCCTACCTTTAGGCTTCTCTTATGGGAAACAAAAATGAACCGCGATCTAGTTTAAGTCAGTTGTTTTTGGGTTTTCTCCTGAACTTATGAGAAGCAAGTGTGTGGGTGATCTCAGGGCCCCTGCTGCCCTCTGGAGTCTCAGCTTGGGGCCCCTCCCCTTGCTCCCTCTGCTCTAGCTACAATGCTGGTGTTGAGTCTCTCCTATACACCAAGCGCTGCCTTGACTCAGGGCCTTTGTACTTGCTCTCCTCCCTTTCTGGAGCACCCTGCTTTCCTGGTCATCTCCAGCTCACCTTTCAGGCTTTAGCTGCGATGTCATTTACCCAGGGAAGCCTTCCCTGACTTCAGTGGCATACTTACAGTATTCCATACCAAGAACAGATAGTTTTTAAAAAACACTTCTCCTCTCTACATTATTTTCAATAATAATCATTACATGGACAGTAATAGCAGCCAATACAAAAATGCAGTGAAGATCTTCTTTTGTTGAATTTCATATATATATAATCACCATAGTAAAAAATAAAGTAAAATATTATGGCACGAAATAAAGAAAAAAGTAATGGATAAATACTTTTTAATTACATTAATATATTTTTTTGACAAAAGGAAAAAATGTATACCTACAATCTATTGCCCTAATGAATAATAACATCATGCTGTTTGTTTTCCAACCTTCTATAAATTTATCAATGCTTCATCAAAATTGTCTTTGCATATTTATGTTTAAGAAATAGCTTAGGCAGATTTGTCAATTTACTTTCGATCATAATTGACCAGACTCTTCTTATTAATTTTTATTTGGAAATGTTTTTTTCTCACATGAAGCAATTGATACATAAATAGTTTGAGAAAGCATTAAACATAAGGATAAATTTGGCAGAAGTTCAGAAAAAATTCATCCTACAATAAACTCCAGAAATCTCAGTACTGTCCATATCTGTTTCTTCGGGATTGATTCTAGCAGCTTTCAAGTATCTCCCAGTTGAAAATTTTTAAACAAATAAAAACTCCACATGGTCACATCAAACTATGCTACCAATGTTTATTTCAAACCCACTGGTCAAAGGGAGGACAGTACAATAAGAATTAGAGACATAGCTTTCCTCTGAAGCGAGCGTGGACAATTTTGCATCCACATGACTTTTGCGTAGCAGAGTCCCTGTGTGGGGTGTGGCTCAATGACTGGGAATTCTCCCAATTAACTTCCAAGTAGAATACAATGCTTATTAAAGGATATGTAATAAAAATGAGCTAATTTGAAACTTACATGTATATTATTAAAAGTTGACAGTAACTGAAACAATTGTTGAGGTCTTAAACCAATAAAAAAATTTGGGATGAGGAGTTGTTTAGAATTACTGGTACACAGTGATAATAAGAAACAGACTGACTATTAGTGGGCTCTTATTTAAAAATTTATTGCTGAAGACGCCCCTCTTGCTGCTGGCATCAGGCCTGAGGCTCCCACCAGCCCCGCCTGCCCCCACAACCCGAGGGTGCTCTCTCCGTGGTACTGACTACGCTTCCCTTTGAGGCACTTACCTCAAATAAAAATGTGTCTGTGTCGTGGCTTTGTCATCTGCTCCCCACTAGACAAACTGCTCCATGTGAGCTGTCACAGTCCTATTGGGAGCTCCTGGCAGAGTACCTGGATCTCACTAGGGCTTCAATACATATTTGTTGAGAGAATGTAGGTGAAGAACCTGGTGCAGAGTATGCTCTCAATAAAGGTAGCTACAACTACTGTTATCTGCAGCACATTTATAGTCTGGAATGTTATAAATGTTGGAATGGCATCACATTCAAAGTTAGCAACACGCTGCCTCTTCTTGAAGCCTTTGTGCTTCAGTCAAACCACATCTCCCTCTCCTTCTGGACCTTGAGGGGAGAATGCCAATTTTTTCTCTAGCAGACATTCTTGGACAGCAGTTGGATCTCGTTTATCTCTGGATTCCCTTCAACTGCAATAGAGGGCCTGGCACAAAACAAGAGTCATTAAATACTCATTCAGTAGCGGAGTTTATTGAGCATCTACTACACACTGGGAATTTTCTTTCATGTGTGTGGTTTCTAATAGTTACAGCAACTTGACAAGGTGCGTGTGAGTACTCTCTCATTTTACAGATGAGAAAAGTGAGACCTTGAATCTTTGGATCACTTGCCCAAGATCACACAGCCAGTAAGTGCAGAACCAGATTTATTCCAGGTCTGTCGGGGCTCCAATGCCCTGATTTTTCTATGATAGTGGATGTGGGAGAGGTGACTCAAGTTCAGGGATGGGACTGGATAGGGATGGGAAGCCTGTCTTTGGGACACCACTTCCTCAGGCTGTAGGAGCCTGGGCCTCAGGTAAGGCATGTGCCAGGTGCCTGGACTGACTCCTGGGCAAGCAGAGTGATTAGAACCTCTGCCTGGTTGAGGCTCTCAGGTATGGCTATAGAGGCCTGGGGTTGGAATTGGGGTTGGGGTGGGGTGGCAGACGTGAGCTCCAATGCCAGTGAGCTCCCACCACCAATGGCTGGGCAGGCTGGGCAAGACATAGAATCTTTCCATGCTATGGAGAATGGCAGGAGACTGGAGCATCTGGTAAAGGTTAGAAATATTGGCGAAGGCTGGCCCAGAGCTGGGCACAGGTAGAGCTGGGCACAGGAGGTGTTCTGCCAATGGCTGTATGTCTTCTACCATTTCTATTCCATTCCCTCCCCTTTCCTTCTACAATCCAGGAAGCTCAAGGTTCATCCTAATGAGCCCTGCTGGGAGGGCGTGCTGCACACCTGATGGGACAGCAGGACACCAGGATAATGGTGGTTCCTGCTGTCCAGCCTCCAGGTCGCTCTGGATGGAAGCAGTGCTTAGGCTTCTTCCACAAGGATGTCCCGGCAACCAAATCACTTCCTCCCACCCCTCTGCCCTCCATTCTGCTCCCCTGTGAACTAGGGCGGCGGTGCGGGCGCGGGGCTGAGGAGGTACTGGGCCCGAGGCAGTGAGCCTCTTGGCGAGGCAGAGAAATGTGGCCCGGATGAATCTGGGTTTGAGCGTCTCAGGCAGTTTTCTGGCGCCACCTCGTGGTCATGGCCGACACTGCCACATCTGCTCTAAGGGAATGCTGGCGCGGGGCACATGGCTGGGGTGCACTTTGGGCTCTTGGGAAATGACGCTGCGACGAGACCCCCAAACCTTTTCCTATCTTTCGAGGGGAAACCAAGGCTCTGAGAGCCCTCTTTCTGCGGCGAGCTGAAAGGTGGGGAAAGAAATGCTAAAGGGAGTCAGTCCGGGGAGGCAAAGACGGGGTATGAGGACCCTCCCTGGGGCTCAGGAGGAGAAAAACACCCCAGTACCCACATGATGGCTCTATTTATCACGAATTGAATTCCATACCTTTCTAGAGGTTCATCTGTGGCCCAGGCAAGATACCTGGCCTGATGATGTGCTTGAGGCATCTTTCACTCTCTCCTGATCATTGAGGACAGATGAGGAGAGCTGAGGCCACAGTCCAGACTTGACGTCCATCCAGGACCCAAACCCTGAGTGTGGCCATGGAACTGACACAAGCTCGCTGGTCCAGCCCTACTCCAAGGCAGCTTAGGTGTCAGCAGTGCAGTGTCTGTCTGTTTCCCTGAGACACTTCTGGGTCAGGCAGCAAGGGTATTGGGGCAGCAAGGGTATTGGGGCAGCAGTATGAGGGACTCTGGGCCTCCCAGGACTCCCCAGGCAGCTCTAGGACCCGCAACAGCAGTGCCCAGGGAGAGGGCAGTCCAGAACGATCATCAGGAGAGGGTTTGGGCACCTGTTGGTCTGCAGGCTAAGTTCCAGCCCTCCACCAGGTCCAGGTGTCAGCCCTGTAGCCCACCTTGATGGCTTGACTGCCTGCCTCAGACTTTCCATTTTAGTAGCACTCACCTGTACTCCTTTGCATACTGGCTTCTGGGACTTCATGCCTTTTGGGCACATTCTTCTCTCCACTCTTTATTTTCTTCCTCGACCAAAAAAAAACTTTGAAAAAGATGGGATTTGCATATAAATGGATGAAAAAGTTGGTCAATACAGAAAGTGGGTGGAAGCCAGAGCCCAAGGCTCCCAGGGGAACCACTGAACAGAGCCTCCGGTCACAGTCCTATAGCTTTCAGGGGAGAGGACAAGAGCCTTTTCTGGAGAAGTTGTGGGTAAGGTCGTGAATGAGTCCTGAAAACTTGGGCCTCCCTGCAGGTCATGATGAGGCCTGTGTCTGGGTGTCCAGCAAGAATGTGTTCGAGGGAGCAAGTGCTTCTGGATCTCTGCTTCTTAGTTCTCAGTGACCATCTAAGCATAAGGGTCCCCGGCGGCCAAGCATGAGGGGCGGGAGGAACCTTATCAGCAAATGATCAAGCGCAGGTGGGAACTGGGCCAGACTGTCCTTTTTTGTACATTGTATTTTCCATAATCAGCACTTATTTTCTATAGGGGAAGATAGACTATATTTATTTTAAAAGACAGCAGATGCGTCTCGCTGGGGCCTGACTGTTCTCTCTGCCCAAAGCCTGGCTGTGACCCTAGGCTCTCCTTCTCCACCTTCCGGAAGTCCCTTCCCCTCTTCTGTGAGGGATCCCTCTTTCCTGTACCCCACATCTTCCTTGGTTTACTCCTGTGTTTCTTGGCGGGACACAGCCTCTAACTTTCTGAGAAGGGCTGGTGGCAGGGAAACCTTTCAAGCAGGGCAGGTCCCCACACGTCTTCAGTTCCCCTCGCACTTGATGGTGGTTTGGCTGACTATAGAATACAGGGTGGGGAAGCACTTGTCTTCAGAATGTCCAAGTGATGATGCTTCGTACTCTCGTTTATAATGTTGCTGTGGAGCAGACTGAAACCATTCTAGTTCCTGACCCTTTTTAGGAAAATGTGGCCTAATTTTCCCTCTTCAGAAGCTTGTTGAATATTCATGTCTGAAATTTCATGATGATGGGCTCTAGTGAGGGTTGATTTTTTACCCTTTGTATTGGCATCTGATGGGCCATTTTAGTTTGGAAACTCATGTCCCTCAGTTCAGAGAAATGTTCTTGAATTCTTGCTTAAAAATAAAACAGCTTTATTGAGATATAATTCACATCCCATCTCATTCACCCATTTAAAGTGTACCGTTTGATGGCTTTTAGTAGATTCAGCGTTGTTCAACCATCACCACAATTAATTTTAGAACATTTTTATTACTCTGAAAAAGAAACCCCATAGCTCTTAGCTGTTACTCCTCCCTAATTCCTCCATTTGCATCAGCCTTAGGCAACCACTAGTCTATTTTATATCTATAGATTTGCTTATTCTGGACAGTTCATGTAAATGGGACAATGCAACATGTGGTTTTTTGTGTCTGGCTTCTTTCACCTGGCATTATAGGTTCATCCATGTTGTAGTATGGGGCAGTACTCCACTCCTTTTTATGGCTGAATACTATTCTATTATATGGATATACTGCTTTTATTTATCCATTCATCAGTTGATGGACATCAAGTTGTTCTTACTTTTTGGCTATTATGACTGAATAATTTCTGTCCTGTTTTCTGTTTTTTTTTTTTTTTCTGTTCTCTCTTTGCACATCCTACAATTTGGTTGTTGACTTTCCTGAATGGATCCTCAATTTGAGCAGGAGGAGAAAAACAAATTGGAGAGGGACGGCCGGCAGAAAGGAGGGGTAGCATGCTTTCCACCGTTTGACAAAGGCATGTGTTCACCGTGAATGGACACAGGAGCCCCCTACAGGCAAGGGGACTAGGAAGCAGGAAGAACTGGAGTTGGAAGGAGCCACACAAGAAGGTATCTCCTTTGTCAGGTGCCAGATAGTGAGGATACCCAGGAGCACCCTTGAAGAAAGCTCACACGTGCCCCAGGACAGGGTGATGTTTCCTAGGGCAGTCTTGGTGCACCATAACTGCACCCCTGGGGAGAAAAGACTTGTCCGTTTGCACTCATTCATCTTCCCCTGATGTCCTTTTCAAATGCTTTGGGGGAAGGTCACTTGCTGACCATGGAGCCACCCCTCCAGAGAATGGGATACTCCCTAAGCACCCCTCCCAGGTCACCTTGGAGTCCTCCTTGGTTGACCTTCGAGGGGGCAGTGGTAGTGGGTAGGGGCCACCAAAAAAGAGAAGCCACAACACTCTCCCTTTGTTTATGAGTCCTGCTCTGCCCACTGTCTTCTCACAGAGGCTCCTGGGGGGCTGGAAGTGACGGGAGCAGGCCTGTTCGCCATGGGGACAACTTTGCAACAAAGAGGTACTTCGTACCTGATTTTCTCAGTTCTGTGGCTTTAGCAACTCCGGGGCCACAGGAGAGTCCCTCTTGATATCCTAGGCCTAGAGCAGGGCTTCTCACATTCCAAAGTGCACACTTGTCCCTGGGATCTTGCCTGAGACTCTGTGTCTTGAACAAGACCTAAGCTGGGGCTGAGGCTGCTGGTATGTGGATCACACTTTGAGATGCAAAGTTTAGGATAATGTTGAGTGGAGGGCATTCTGGGAAGAGCAGATATTATCTCAATTAATCTCTAAAATAATAGTGGCTTAAACAAGATGGAATTTTGTTCTCTCAAATGTTACTGAGACCAGAGGTGAGTTGTTGAGGGCTGGCTGGTTAGCTCCACAATCGTGAGGGATCCAGCTTCTTTTACTCCTGTTGTCCTTACACCCTTAACATGAAGTAAAGTGATATGCTCAGGGTTACACAGCCAAAACATGGCAGAATTATTATTTGAACCCAGGTTTTCTGGCTCTAAATCCCATATTCTCTGCTCGACCTGTGTCACGAGAGATGGGATAAGCGTGTATGGTGGTAGGGGGTGGGTGAGCAGGTAGGTTTTCCAAAAAAGCAGAAAACCAGGGAGAGGTGGCCTCCAGGAATTCAGGCAGTGCCAGCAAGGCCTGTGGTTGGATGGGGGTGGCTGAGTTCTTGGGACACGGTTGGGAGGGAGTGTCAGAGACACTGGGATTCCAGGCGGGGATGGAAAATGATGCCCTCTCACACTATTCCCCTTGCTTTGCCTGGCCTCACTACGTGAATAGAACTCCTTTTGTTTTGCTTTTCATTACAAATTTTGAAATATTTGAAGCATATAGAAATTATAGAAAATGTTATAACACCT
Organism: Pteropus medius; assembly: GCF_902729225.1. NCBI lineage: Eukaryota > Metazoa > Chordata > Mammalia > Chiroptera > Pteropodidae > Pteropus > Pteropus medius. Next base: position 5,441,894 of record NW_024354886.1, read on the forward strand.
ATAACCCTCTGACAAGATTTTGTTTAAAATAGTTTGGATCATGTATATATATATATTTTTTTTGAAAAGAAAAATTGTCACAGAAAGAACTAAAACTCACGCTTGGCCTTCCTCTTCTTCCTTTCCCTGAAGTATTTTTTTTTGTTCTTAAACGTGTTTAAAAAATTTACCAAAAAGGTATGTATCCATACTGTTTTATGTTCTGAAATTCTACATGAATGATATCATAATATCACATTTCATTTTGCAAATTGCGTTATTTTAACATTATGCTTTTGAGGTCTGTCAGTGCTGACCTACATAAATCTAATCCACTCATTGTAATCTCTGTGTCTTTTCTCTCATGGTGACCACCATTTATTTACCTTCCTGCTAAGAATAGCTGCTCGCAGTATTTCACGATCATGACCAGTGCTGCAGAGAACCTTCTTGAGTGTGTCTACTTGGGCATGCCCAGGAAGTTTCTCTACAGTTGTTAGCAGAAGCTGAAAATTCTGGGTTTTCAACTTTACTAAGAATTGTCAAATTGTTCTCCAAAGTGGTAGCACCAATGTACGCTCCCACAAACACACCAGACAACACCTGTTTCTTCACGTGCTCAGACGAGGTGTATTAATTTTGGCCAATCTGTTGGGTGTAGGATGGTATTTTATTCTTCCTTTAATTTGTATTTTCCTAATTACTAGTGAGACTAAACAGTTTTTCATATATATTGGCCATAGGCAGCTCTTCTTCTTTGAATGGCTTGTTCTGATCTTTTACCTATTTTTCTTTTAAGTTATTTATCTTTTTTTTTTTTTTTTTTTTTAAATGATGTATAAGAGTTCTGGTTATCTTTTGTCAGTGACACCAATAGCAAACATCATCAGGGCCCTCTTTCCATCTAATCCTGGACAGGGACTGAGGACTAGTGCTGGGATGAGTTAGTGATGTCTGTCACAGGTGTGAAAGGGGAAGCCAGCAGGGCTTTGGATTAAAGCTACAGAATGGAGGCCCAGTTTTTAGACTAGAGCCAATAGGAAACTCCATCACAGGAACAAAGCTTAGAAATGAGGCTAAGAGCAGGTCTAGGCAAGTCAGTAGTGAGGCACTGTTCACCGAATCCAATCTCAATCTTTCTGAGAGACCTCTGAGAATCCACGGGGTTTTGGTTCCCCTAGAGTTTCTCTAATGGAATTGAAGTTTAGGATATGTATATCCTTCAGTAAGGAATACTATAGGAAAGAGTCATGATAGGCATATTGCTATATATGTGGAAGGGATATTGTTGAGAATGCTTTTATTACATTATATAATGTTTTCTCAAAGAGGACCAGGGAAGAGATCTCCCTCCTATGCTAGCACAGGAATAGGCCAGCTTTCTTTTGAATAACTCTCTTGTGTTTATATTTTGGATCCTGTGATGTTATAATTTCCCTTTCTGCCCTGGCCACCAGGAAACTCAGAGCCCAATCTAGAGACCCTTGGAATAACAGAGTGCAAGATTAAGCCGTGTCGTGGATGCTAAACTTATTCCTGGTTTTACTTTTGTCTTTTCTGCCTTTATTTTCTCTTTACCCCATTTTTGCCTATTACTTGATTTAAAAAATCTTGTTTTGTATGTATTCTTTGGGTTACTTAGAATCCTTTTGGGATAGGGTAAAAATGAATAATATTCTCACTGCCAGTACTGTCTTGGGGGTAGAATCAGGCAGGGACTTGGAATGGGGCTGGAGCTGAGAGTAAGTGATGGGCGGGCCACTGAGAGGGCTTCAGAGAGGGAGGGGATAGACCATTATATAGCAGTAGGAACTGTTTCCAGAACACCTGGGCTTGAGAAGTGTCACATTTTTGTATTTTTCAAAATAAACTTAAAATTGACTTGTAGCTACTACCCAACTAACTGGCAGGACAACCAGTAGCAAATGTTATTGTGTCTTTTCCCCCATTACATTGGCTCATGTGAGAATCTGGGGTTCCCTGACCCCAGGAAAATGGGGCTGAGGCCAAGTCTTTCCTTGTCGTTTTTCTTGCTGCTGTGGGGCCTGGTTCTTGACCATCCCACAGGCACTGCTCCTCTGCGAGGTCCCTCACAGGCCTGGGCTTGACTACAGAGCTCGTGGCTGCTACTTGTAGTGCCTTGGCTTGTCCTGCCTTTGAGTTTCACGACACACACACACCTTTGTTCTGGACTATCTCTTCAACAATGTTTGTGTATCGAAGAGTCTTGGAAGACAGAGATAGTGTCTCTCTCCAGAACAGAGGGCAGGTTTGTTTACTGTCTACTATAATGATGTCTTCTTCTAGGGCAAAGGTTGGGCAGATTTGCTTGTAATTCCTTATAAAATATTTGAGCTTCTTAAGTTTGGGGCTCCTCAGCTATGATGCGGACCCATTGTATGCTTGGCAACTACCTGGGCTGCATCACATCACTCTTATTGGACTTGGGGGGCAAGAGGGACAGTGCAAACATGAACCTCATGCTGCTTGCTGTGCTTTGAGTAATAAAGAAAGTCTTTTGTCTCTGACCCAGGAGTCTTGTGTACTGCCAACAGCCATGAAACGGTGGCAGGTTAACTTGTTAGCTTGTAAGTAGGGTAAAACTTCAGACACTTCACAGCCTTTCCTGGGGTCCTAATTAATACTATCAGTCATGGCTGTTTCATATGCCTTGTGGCTGCTTCAGAATTAAAAAGATATTTTCAAACTGTGATAAAACAATCCATGTAATATAAAAATTAGCATCTTAACCATTTTCAGCATCTTTTGACCACACTCTTTAAGGTTGGAGAGGCCTGCCTGCCCAAGGAAGGAGGAATAAAACTGCTTTTCTAGTCTCCCTCCCAGCTACAGCACAAGCTGTGACCAGGCTCCACCAGTCAGATGCTTGTGAGAGGCTGCGAATTGAAGGAGACTGGTGGGCACTGGGAAGGAGGGCGTTGGTGTCTCTTTCCTGGTGAGGAGAGTAGTGAGCTGGACTCTGGCTCTCAGGAGGTGGTTATAAGTGGCTGAGGTTCTGATGCTCAGGCCCAGGGTCAGTGGAGTGACCTTGGGCACTGAGCTGACCTGGGCTGTCTGGCCCTCCCAAGATTCCACAGGGGCCCACACTTCCTTCATCCTTTCATCTTCGCCGCATGGCAGTAAGGCTTCCTAATCATCACATTCCTAATCGACTTCTTTTTTTTTTTGGTCAGTCTCACCAGAGGTTTGCCAATTTAATTGTCTTTTCACAGAGCCAACTTTTGACCTTACTGACTCTCTCTCCTGTATGTTGCTTTCTATCTATTAATTTTTGCTCTCATCTTGTCATTTTCTGACTGCCACTTCTTTTGGATTTATGCATACTTATTGTCTAACTTAGACAATAAGTATGTTAATTTTCAGTCTTTCTTCTTTTAATGCTATATATTTCCCTCTACTCTGCTTTCACTGTACCCCAAAGTTTTGATGCATTTTAATTAATATTTATTTTTAAACATTTAAAAATTACTTTAATTGTATGACGTATGAGTTATTCTGGAGTATTTTTTAAAAGAAATTTTTATTATGGAAAAAATTTAATGCATAAAAGAGAATATATATTTAACCCTTAGGTACCTAACAATCAGGTTTAATAGCAATTATGAACATATGGCCAGACTTTTTTTTTCATCTATATTAACATACTCTCCCAACTCCCAAACCTGGTTTATTTTGAGAGTGTATTTTAAACATATGGAAAATTTTAATTTATCTTTTCTATTAATGACTAATGATATAGTTACATTGTGACCAGAGACCATGGAGTGCATGATTCTGAATTATTAATATTCCCTGAGACTTGGTCTATGACTAGCATGTGATCATTTTTTGGTGACTATTCCATGTGTCCTTGAGAATAATATCTATTCTCTAATTGTGCCGGCTTCCATGCATGTCTGTTAGATCAAGTTTGTTAATTTCATAATTAAAATCTTCTGTATCTCTGCGGACTTTTTTTGTCTTCTTGATTTATTAATAATTGGGAAAGGTCTGTTGAAATGTCCTACAATGATCTTTTAATATCTCTCTATGATTTTGTCCATTTTTTGCTTCATATATTAGGAAACTGTCTGATTAGGTGTTTTAAGCTGTTATATCTTTGAACCAGTTTGACTTTTATCATTATGTAGTAACTCTCTGTATCCCTGATAATATTTTTTTAATCTTAAAACTGATCTTATCTGATATTAATAAAGGTATGCTTTCATAATAATAAAAGGAATCATGCACCAAGAAGATATAACACTTATTAATATCTATGCTCCTAATCTAATCGGGGATCCCCAAAATATATAAAGCAATTACTAATAGAACTAAAGGGAGAAACAGACCAAAACACTATTTAATAGGGGACCTAAATACCCCACTGTCAGATATGAACAGATCATCCAAATAGAAAATCAATAAAGAAATAACGTCCTTAAATGATACATTAGACCAACTGGACATAATTGACATTTACAGAGCCTTTTATCCCAAAACAGCTGCTAATACATTCTTCTCTAGTGCACATGGATCAGTCTCAAGGATTGACTATATACTGGGACACAGAAATAGCCTCAACAAATATAAGAGGGTTGAAATCATACCAATCACATTCTCTGATCATAATGCCTTGAAACTAGAGATCACCTGTAAAAAGAAAGTGGAAAGAACCACAAATACATGGAGATTAAACAACATGCTACTGAAGAATAACTGGGTCAGAGAAGAAATAAAAAGAGAGACTAAGAAATACATAGAAACAAATGATAGTGATAGTACAACATATCAAAACTTTTGGGACATGGCAAAAGCAATCATAAGAGGAAAGTTCATATCATCATAAGCATACCTCCAGAAATAAGAACAAGCCCAAATAAACAACCTAATGCTTCATCTTAAAAAACTAGAATAGAAAGAACAAATGAAGCCTAAAGTCAGCAGAAGGAAAGAAATAATCAAAATTAGAGCAGAAATAAAGGAAATTGAAAACAAACAAACACAAAAACAATAAAAAAATAAATGCAACAAAGAGCTTGTTCTTTGAAAAGGTTAATAAAATTGACAAACCCCTGGCTAAACTCACTGAAGAAAAAAGAGGAAGGACACAAATAAACAAAATCAGGGATGAAAGAGGGGAAATTACAGTAGACACTGCAGAAATACAAAGGATCATACAAGAATACTATGAAAAAGTATATAACACCAAATTTAATAACCTAGAAGAAATGGACCAGTACTTAGAAAAATACAACCTTCCTAGACTAAATCAAGAAGAACTGGAAAAATCTAAATAGACCAATCAGCAGTATGGAAATTGAAACAATTATCAAATACCTACCAAAAAATAAAAGTCTAGGACCAGATGGCTTCACCAGTGAATTCTACCAAACATTCAAAGAATATTTAATACCTATTCTCCTCAAACTCTTCCAAAAAATTGAAGAGGAGGCAATACTTTCCAACTCATTTTACGAGGCCAATATTACTCTGATACCAAAACCTGGTAAAGATAACACAAAAAAAGAAAACTACAGACCAATATCTCTCATGAACATAGATGCAAAAATCCCAAATAAGATACTAGCAAACCGAATACAGCAACATATTAAAAAGATTTTACACCATGATCAAGTGGGCTTCATCCCAGAGGCATACGGATAGTTCAACATATGCAAATCGATTAATGTGATGCACCACATAGACAACTTAAAAAATAAGTGTCATATGATCATATCAATAGATGCAGAAAAAGCCTTCGAAAAGATACAGCACCTGTTTATGATCAAAACATTTAACAAATTGGTATAGGAGGAAAATATCTTAATATAATAAAGGCCATACATGACAAAACCCTCAGCCAACATTATACTTAATGATGAAAAGATTAGGAACAAGGCAAGACTGTTCACTGTCGCCACTGTTATTCAATATAACATTCAAGGTCCTAGTGAGTGCAATTAGACAAAAAAAGATATGAAAGGCATCCAAGTAGGAAATGAAGAAGTCAAACTGTCATTATATGCGGAGGACATGATTCTCTATATAGAAAACCCTAAAAACTCCACAAGAACACTACTAGAAACAACAAGCAAACACAATAAAGTCTCTGGATACAAAATCAATGTTCAAAAATCCATAGCGTTCCTATACTCCAACAATGAATTGTCAGAAAAAGAAGTGGAAAAAATAATTCCTTTTGCAATTGCAACAAAAAGAATAAAATACCTGGGAATAAATCTAACTAAACATGTGAAGGGCCTATATAATGAAAACTATAAAACCCTATTAAAAGAAATCGAAGAAGATACAAAGAAATGGAAAGGTATTTTGTGTTCTCGGATTGGAAGAATCAATATAGTTAAAATGACCTTATTATCTAAAGCATTATACAGATTTAATGCAATCCCCATCAAAATCCCATCAGCATTTTTGAAAGAAATGGAACAAAAAATCATCAGATTTGTATGGATGCACAAAAGACCCCAAATTGCCAAAGCCATCCTGAGAAAAAAGAATGAGGCTGGAGTCATCACTCTGCCTGACTTCAAATTATACTAAAAAGCAACAGTAATCAAAACGGCATGGTATTGGCAGAAAAAAAGACACACGAACCAGTGGAACAGAATCGAGAGTCCAGAAGTAAACTCATATTTATATGGCAAATAATTTTCAACAAAAAAAGTCAAAAACATACAGTGGAGGAAGGAAAGCCTCTTCAATAAATGGTGCTGGGAAAACTGGAAAGCCACCTGCAAAAGAATGAAACTAGACTGTTGTCTATCACACACCAAAATTAACTCAAAATGGATTAAGGACCTGAATATAAGGCCTGAAACAATAAAATACATAGAAGAAAACATAGGAACTAAACTCAAGGACCTTGGACTTAAAGAGGATTTTATGAATTTGACCTCAAAAGCAAGGGAAGTAAAAGCTAAAATAAATGAATGGGACTACTCAAACTAAAAAGCTTCTGCTCAGCAAAAGAAATCGTCAACAAGGTAAAGATATAACCATCTGAATGGGAAAATATATTTGCAAGCAATGCCTCCGATAAGGGCCTAATATCTCAAATATACAAAGAACTCATATGACTCAATAACAACAAAAAACCCCCAAATGATCCAATCCAAAAATGGGCAGAGGACCTGAACAGACACTTCTTCCTAGAGGGCATACAAATGGCCAACAAATATATGAAAAGATGCTCAACATCACTAGCTATTAGGGAAATGCAAATCAAAACCACAACGAGATACCATCTCACACCTGTTAGAATAGCTATAATCAACAGGACAAGAAATAACAAATGTTGGAGAGGATGTGGAGAAATAGGAACCCTCATGCACTGCTGGTGGGACTGCAAATTGGTACGGCCACTATGGAAAACAGTATGGAGGTTCCTCAAAAAAATAAAAATTGATCTACCATATGATCCAGCAATCCCTCTACTGAATATTTACCTCAAAGACTTGAAAACCCATATCCAAAAAGATATTTGCACACCAATGTTCATAGCAGCATTATTCACAGTGGCCAGGACATGGAAGCAACCAAAGTGTCCTACGATAGATGATTGGCTAAAGAAGCTGTGGTACGTATATACAATGGAATATTACTCAATCAAGAAGAGATGAAATACTGCCATTTGCAACAACATGGATGGACCTTGAAATAATCATACTAAGCAAAATAAGCAAGATGGAAAAAGATGAAAGTCACATGATATCACTTATACGTGGGATATAAACCTAAAAGCTACAAATGAAGAGAGACTGATGGACATAGACAATGGACTAGTAGTTATAAGAGGGGAGCGGGGAGGGGGAGGTAGACGGGGGAGAATTTAAATCATTTCTTCAATTAAAAATAAAAAAATAAATAATAAAGGTATGCTGAGTTTTCTTGGGGGAGCTTTAATATTTCCTAATATATCTTTTTCTACCCTTTTACTTTCAAACTTTCTATGTCTTAGATGTGTCTTTTGTAAATGGTATATAGCAGGACTGAAAAAATGCATACGTAGCTTAACAGACTGTGTAATTAAACAACATAGTTACCTCCTTCTTGAATAATGCAATAAAGACCTCAGAACACTTTGATGCTGTGTGACTTATTTTTGTTCTGTATTTTAAGTCTGTCCTTTTTGGTTTGCACTCTCAAATTCTACCTTATTATTGTTATTTTATATGACAGAGTTTGTTTGGTTTCCTCACATGCAGACCACCTGACTTGCTCACTATTTCTTCACGCATTTCAGACTCCCCTCCTGGGGCCATTTTCCTTCCTCCTGAAGTGCATCCTTTAGTGTAGGTCTCATAGTGGTATGCACTCCTCAGTGTTGTTTTGTTTTATAATTTTAAACAATTATAAAATATAATATATGTTTGGAAAGGTGCATAAGACAAAAGCTGACAGAATAATTATAAAATAAACACTAGACCTCCAACACATTCCTTTTGCATCATCCCTCAGTAACTATCCTTGCATGTTAATCACATAAACATAATCATGTTAATCAAACTTTATAGTTCCACCTGTATACATATCTGATACAATAGAGATTAGTTTTGCCTATTTTTGAATTTTATACAGGTGGAATCATACTGCATGTATTCTTGTGTCTCTTTCTCTTAGCATTATGTTTGTACAGTTCACCTAAGTTGTTGCGTGTAGTTGCAATTCACTCATTTTATTGCCATATTGTATTTTATCATATCGATGCCATAATTCATTTATCTGGTCTCCTAATGATGGGTGTATGAATTGTTTCCAGCGAGGCTATCATGTGCAAGGCTGCTGTGAGCACTTTCAGCAGGTCTGTGTGTGTGTGTGTGCATGTGTGTGCGTGCATGTGTGTCTGTGTGTGTGAGCATGCACACATGCACTTCTCCAGCCCAGTGTATATACCTAGGAATGGAATTGCTGGGTGATAGGTTAGGCATATTTTCACTTTCACTAGATAATGGCCAATTTATACTCACATATACTCGGGCACCCATTTACATTTCCACCAGATCCCCGACAAACTTGGTCTTGTCAGACTGTACAATTCTCCCTGTGTTTGTTTATGTGTAAATGATTTTATTTCAACCTAGTTTTTGAATGACGGTGTTTCTGGACACATAATTCTAACCTCACATTTATTTTCCCTTAATATTTTGAAGATATTATTCCACTGTCTACTATGACTTCTGAGTACAGGTGGATCTGTCCTTTTTCTGTGGCTGTTCTAAGATCTTTTTGTCTTTGGTGTTCTGTAGTTTTAATACAAGGTATTTAGGCTTGGGTTTCTCTTTATTTGGCATCTTGGAATATGTACTTTCTTTGTGGATTTATGTTCATCACTTCTGGACACTGCATAGTTATTATCTCTTATTATATGCATATCTCATCCTTTAAATATTTTATTTCCTCTCTTTTATATATTCTCTTTTTCAGAGATTCTGATAAATGTATGTTAAATTTTCTTATTCTATCTTGCACATCTCTTAAAGTCTCTTAAAAACTCTTCCTTTCCTTGCCTTTCTGTGCCATTTGCCAGGTAATTTCTTTGAATATGGCTTCAGCTCACTAATTCTCTCAACTGTGTCTAATGTGCCTTCAACGGGTTTTTAATTTCAACCATTACATTTTTCATTTCTTGAAGTTCCATTTGAGAAGCCTTCTGTTGTCTTTTGTTGAATGGTTTATTTGTGACTGCATCTGTTATTTCTATACATATTTCATAAATACATGATCTATGTTTTGTATCTGAAAATCCTCCAACCTTCAGTTCTTAGGGATCTAAACCTGCACCTCATTGTTTCTGCTGACTCATAGACATAGTAACTTGTCTCTTCATGTGCTGGTGATCTTTGATTGTGAGTTCATTGTTTGTTTAAAATCAGTAGGAGTCCTGTGAGCCTCAGCTGGGGATTGATGAAGCAGTTTTACAGACAGCATTTGCTTTTCTATTTCTGCTGGTACCAGAAGCACCACTGATCTGGGTTTACTTCATCTTACTTTGAACCAGGAACTCCAAGACTCCACTTCTCCATTTCGGGTTGGCTCAAGGCTCAGTTTCCCAGTAACGGAGGGAAATTTATCTGGCTGCCTGCTGACCCAGCCATAGCCAGGCCTCAGTCCTTTGTCCAGAGGGGCTATCCTTGGAGACATTCCCTTATCTCTTGTCAGTTCAGCTACATCTAAATAAAGATATATTTTCTGTTCTCCTCGGACATGATACCATAGCGCCAGAAGCAAAAGACCCCTTATATTCTCTAGTGATTTCCTTTCTACTTAAACCGCCCTGCGCAGGTTCCATTGCTTGCACTAAAGATCAAATATTGTTATTTGTTCCTGTGATATAAAGCGGTCATCTCTCCTTCTATCTGCAGGAAGAGCAGCCCTTCCTTTTGGAAAACTACTTGTTTTGCTCCCGGCCTGATCACATGACTGTTAATCATAAAACTCTGCGTCTCAGACTACAGGGCTGAGTCACAAGGCCCAAGGTGGCCATTCAGAGTCCTTCCCTGGGAATTTCTGAAATTGAGTGGGAAGAGAAACTTCCTCCTCTTCTGGGTAATATCAGAAGGATGTGAGCTCAGTGAGGCTGCAGTCATGCTTCCCACACATGGGGAGCAAGCCTGCAGAGAATGTAGCTATCATTCTGAGAGATGAAAGAAAGTGCAAGAGAGGGTGGCGATTGCATTTCTCCCATATTATCTGTGGCCCCATCATGTGAGCCAATACATCCTCCCCTGCTGCTCAGGTTTTCTGTCTTTTGCAGTCTTGTTTCTTACATGGTGAGACGATGGATGGTTATTATTTTGTTTTCTGCCTTTCTCTATTTTAAAAATGTTTTATCATCTATATACGTTTTTAAAAATAACAACTATTGCTAAAAATGCATTATAAAAATTATTTTTAAAATCCCACATTCATTTCTTTGTTGAAGCAAATAACTTCACCCTTAGTTTTTGTAAAATGAGATATCTACATGTTGATTTGGCTAAAGCAGGGATCCATAGAACGGGTTCAGAATCATGCATCCATTCACAAAAGCAGTCTGGTCTCAGTTGTGCCAAGTGTGTGATGGTTCTGACTAGGGGGCAGTGGCTTTGGGTCTCCCTGCCCTCTGCCAACCTCTCTGCCTTTGCCTCCCTGGGCTGTCATGTTTGAGGGACTGCCTTAGTCAACTTGGTGTCCTCGGCGCCTGGGACTGAACTGGCAGGAAATGTTTTTATTAGTGACTTATGCCAGACCTCATAGCCTTTAGTTCTGATACCAAGTTGTTTGGTCTTGAGCAAATCATTTAGCTTCTCTGAGTCTCGACTGCCCCTCCTATAAAATGGGCTCAGTAAATGGTCTTCTGCAAGGTGGTTGTAAAGATTAGACACAATGTACAGAGTCAACATTAAATGAATTATGATGACGGAAGAGAAGGAAAAGTTAAATGGCAGGTGCTGACATCTGAAAAAGGGTGCTGAAAGACACTTTTCCTGTTGCCACTTAGGAATCAAAATTGGGACAAAGAAGTGTTTGGGTTCACATTCTAGAGAAAGTGGACATTACTGGGTGGCAGATCCCTCTCCAGGGCCTGTTAGAAAGTGGCTGAACCTCTTCTGCTTCTCCCACCCCTCTGCCAGTTACTAGCAGGAGTGGTGCCTCACTAAACCAAGTCACTATGAAGTTAGTTACCTCAACTGCCCCACCTCCTAGGGTTGCTGTGAGGATTGAATGAGACAATACAGGTAAAAGAGAACAGAGACCAGGATCTACGAGGCAATATATATACCTGCTATTATCGATAGTACTTAACTCCTACCTGTCCCCCAACTCCTACCTGGGTCTGTATGAGCAGAAGCCTAGGAAATTTGGAGGAATCACTCAAGTCAAGGGCCCAGGAGGAAGGGCCCACTATGGGGAGGGACTCTAGGGGTTCTTCTCTTAGACAGTGAGAGTGCCCAGCATCTCATCCCTGGCCAGACACCTACTCCCTCTGTGGCCGGGCTGGTCCTCCCTCATGTCCACTTGAGCAGGTGAAGAGGAGTGCAGACAGAGGGTGGGTGGGGTGGGGCAGCAGTGGGCAAGGCCAGGATGAGTAAATCACCTGTGACTGAGTGGACCCCAAAGGAAGGTTAGGGCCATTTTACTTGAGGGCTGGCCACTGGGCAGGAGATCAGCAGTAGTGGGGTGGACCCTGGGGTGGGTGCTGAGGGGTGGTGGAAAGGGTATTGCTGGCAGAGGGCACTGAACAGACAGAGGACCCAGCCAGGTCCCTGCCAGCCCATCATACACACCTCAAGAAGCCCTGTTCTGGACACCAGCCACACAGAAGGGAGATGGTGACCCCTAGAGAGGTGATTATAGCAGAGGCCAATGAAGCATAGTGAGGACCAGGTCTCTCCCTCCACAGGCCCAGCAGCTGGAACTGTGACAGGAAGAAGGAGGGAGTGTCTACTGTGAGGTGGAGTTTAAATGGGCACTAGATGGGACTGTGCTTTTTTGCGGGAATGTGCTGAGATGGTGGCAAGGGGCGGGAGTGGGAGGCTGAAGGCTGGATTTGGGGGAAAAAAATCAAAGCGTTTGTGATAGAGCACCTCTGAGCTGAGCCACCTCAGGAACCAGTGACCAGCACGGCCTCCCTGAGGGCACCCATTCTGTACCCCTAGTGTCTGGCTTAGCAGGGGGACCTCAATGGGTGGTGGCCCCAGGACCGAGGTGTGAGTGGCCTCTAGAGTGAAGCTGAGCCCCTGGCCTTGCCTGACATGACATGGTGACAGCTGAAGTCAAAGAGCTCTCCTGGGCTGGCAACCCCATCCAAGAAGTCCTATTTCAGTGGCTGAGGAGGGTGAGGCCACTAGACTGAACCAGTTGGGTATGGGGCCAGTTAGTTCAGTCTAGGGGCCTCCCTCCCTCCCACCCTCCCTCTGCAGGGTCAGGCTCAGTCAGGCTTGGCTGGCAGCAAAGGGTCCTTAGAGACCCAGAGGAGTGAAGCCCCCGGACTTGGAGCGGAGGCGGAAGGCCTGGCCAGGGCGGACACAAGACAGCAGATCCCCTGGCGACTCTGGGCCCAGGCCTGGCTGAGGGCACCCGTTCAGGGGGTGGCAGTGTGGTTTCTCTTACCATTGCTTTTGTAAGGCCTTTTAGTTTAAGCCTCCAGTTTGCTGAGTGAATGAAGGTGGACCCATTTCGGGAGCTGTGTACACCTGGCGGGAAATGATTTAAAAAACAACCTTTCCGAGACCCAGTAAATATCATAGGTGTCATCATACTTACCTGAAAGGATTGTTGTGCGTGATAAATGAAATCATATAAAGGGTCTACCACAATGCCTGGGACATAGTAGATGATCAGTAAATGGCAAGTTATTATTCTGCTCCATCCTTTGACACTTGCCCCAGTTCCTAGCACCTTAATAAAGTAATGGGAAGATAGGAAAAATGACAGGGTTGAGTGACCAAAAGGGGTGTTGGAACGCCCTCTGCTGGCCAATGGTAGTCAGAGGCTAAGTAGGAAACTATTCTAAGGTTGGATCAGGGGCTGCACCCATCTCTGGAGAAAGAGTCACAGTCGTCCAGGGCCCAGTGTGATAGGCCAGATGAGGACAGAACTGTCCCTTCCCTCATGGGTAGAAGGAAGCAGCTCTCATCCCTTTAGGGGACGCCTGTGCCCATCCGCAATGGCAGGGACAGTCAGCCCTCAAACCTGACCCTTGTACTGTGAGGGTCTTCTAGCTGCCAATACTTGCTGCAGGTGTGGCTGGAGGTAGGGGGTGTGGGGGGCAAGGGAGGAGGCTCCACGCACTGGAACCTGCAACCCAGTCTCAGTCCTGTGGCTTCCTTTCTCCAGGTCATTTCTTCCCCAGTGGACTAGATGCGCCCCCGTCCTGTTTCTCCCTAATCGGACCATAGTTCAGGATTCCAGTGCTTGACTTCTCCCAATCCACCCAATCCTCCGCAGCCTGGTAAGAGATCTTCTTTGCCACCTGATAGCTGCTTTTTGGAGAGATGAAGTGACTGGGCCAAGATCAAGGTTTGTGGTTATGTCTGGGACTCAGGGTCCCAGCTCTGAGTCCCACGTTCTTCACACTGCCTCTTCTGGAGTGCCTCCCCTCTGTGCACTGCCCTCTCTGGATTTAGGCTCTGCCAGAGTTACTCTCCCAGCTACTCAGCTGTTTTTTCCCTCTTTGCTTTGCAAATGTGAGGACTTGGGCTGGAAAGAACAGAAGCCGCCTTCAGCTGGCGCAAAGGATAACTGTGATTAGGAGCAGAGAGGGACATGGTCAGGCCTCAGGAAGGGGCTCACTTCTTCCTTTTTTGTGGATGTGCAGATTTTCCTTCCCACTATGGCCACAGTGCATGAATTGCAGGTCCAGGCACACTACAAGAGTCAGTCTCTCTTTTTCCTCTTGTCTAAGTTCCTGGAAGAAAAACATCAATTGGGTGTGAGCCTGCTGCTTGCTATGTGGGGCAGGGGGCAGGCCCACTGAAGCAGGCTTCTCCGAGGTCTGGAAGGCCTTGTCCCAGGTGTCTGCCCGGGCAGCTCCCACTCACACCCATACTCAGCTTCCCAGATATCATCCAGGCCTGAGCCTGGTGCTTCTCCTCTGGGTTTCCAGAATATCTTGCACAATAGACAATGTCTTCTGAATCTTCCTTCTCTAGAAATTTTCCTCATCACATATATAACAGCCATGTTCTTATACTACTTTGAACCCCTGAATTTAAACTCAGAAGCTCTCAGAGGCTGTGAGGGTAGAACAGCTGAGGTTTCTTCCTCATCATCAGGTGATGCCCTCCTGTTAGTCTTTTGGGAAGTGCTCTTATTCCTGTTGTCAGATAGGACTAACATACAAAGGGTTGGGCCTATCAACTAGGCTGGACCAATCAGATTCTCTCCTGGAAGTTCAGTGCTTGTGCAGAATGGTTGGGGCTCATCTGCCCCCATAGCAGGGTCCCAAAGATGGGGATCCCTGAAGCCCTCGCTTCCTGTTCTGTCCTCACTGAGATTTGGTTGATCAATTGTGGTTTTCTTCTTCTTTTTCCTGACTTACAAGCCAAGAGTTTCCAATAAATTCTGCTTTTGTTTCTCTTCTCCAATGCTCCACCACGTGTACTGTTTAGTTTGAAAAATTTCAAAAGTTGCGAAGTTGGAAGAATAGTTTAATGAACATTCTTATTCCCTTTGCTAGAATCACCAGCTGGTAATATTTTGCCATATGTGCTCACACATACACATTCAAACTTTCTTTCTTTCTGAATCATTTATAAGTAACACTTTATCTCTAAGTCCTTCAGAAAATCCTCGAGAATAAGGACATCCTCCTCTACCATCGTAATATCATTATCACCTTATCCAGTTATCACTGTTGCCTTAAAACTTAGTGGCTAAAAGCAACAATGGCAATAACAATTGTTTTATTACCTATCCTGGTTCACCTTAAAACTTAGTGGCTAAAAGCAACAATGGCAATAACAATTGTTTTATTACCTATCCTGGTTCTCTGGGTCAATTGGGCTTGGTTAGGTGGCTATAGCCTGGGATCTCTCCTGTGGTTGTAGTCAGATGGTGGCTGGGGCTGTGGCCATCACAGTTTTCCTCATTCACATGGCTGGTGGTTGAGACTGCCTGTTGCCTGGGACCTCAGCTGGGGCTGTTGGTCAGAACATCCATAGGTGGCCTCTCCAAGTGGCCTGGGCTTCCTTGCTGCATGGTAGCTGGGTTCCAAGAGTCAGGATCCCAAAAAACAGAAAGTGAAATTTGCCTGCTTCTTCAGGTATGGTCTAAAACACTGGTCAGCATCATTTCTACTATATACTATTAGTCAAGCAGTCACAGAACCCCGATTTAGGGACACGATGGAGACCCATCTTTAGAGTGGAGAAGTGTCAAAGAAGTTGGAGGCTATGTTTTAAAACTACCACATAACCCCATAAATTTAATATTACTTAAAACAGTCTATATTTAAATTTGTCTCAATAATGTATTTTATAACTATTTTTTAAAAATCTGGGATCCAAGGTTAAGAACTGCATTTAGTTGTCAGGATTCTTTAGTATCCTAGAACAGGGGTCTCCAAACTCCAGGCTGCAGACCGGTACCGGTCTGTGGAATGTTAGGAACCAGCCTGCACAGCAGGAAATGAGCAACAGGCGAGCAAGCGAAGCTTTATCTGTATTTGCAGCCGCTCCCCAGCGCTAGCATCACCGCCTCAGCTCCACCTCAGATCATCAGGCATTAGATCCTCATAGGAGCACCTATCCCTGGTGCCAAAAAGGTTGAGGAAAGCTGTCCTAGAACACTCCCCATGTATTTTGTCTTTTATGATATTACCATTCTTGAAGAGTCCAGTTGTCTTATAGAATATCCTACAATCCATATTTTTCTGATGGTTTCCTCATGATTAGATTCAAGTTAAAACATTTTTGACCAGAATATTACCTAGGTGGTCTTTTACTTACTGCAGCACATCTAGGGCGTATACGACAGTCTGCACCTTCTTCATTGGTGATGCTGAGCTGGATTACCTGGTTAAGGTGGGGTCCACCAGATTCTTCACAGTAAAGGTACTTTTCCTCTTTTTGTAGGTTTTGCTAAGGTTTTTCTAAGTTTACTAAAGTCTCAGAGTTGACCACTCCAGATTGACTTTTCTAAGTCTTTGATATGTGCTTTCAATATTTAGATCATGTTGTTTATTTCTAGAAAGTTTCCTCTGTGGGGGGAGTTACACTCTTGTTCACTATTAATTCTTTTCTATTGTTTTGTTTTTCCTTCTTTGGACACTCCAATTATGTGTATGCTGGATCATCTTTGCATATCTTCTTTAACCATCTTTCTCGGTGATACTTTTTAAAACTTTGTTATTTATTTTTGTTCTCTTGGCTCTTTTCATTTCTCTTATAAAAATGACTCATTATATATTTAGTTGAATTTGATTTCCCTTGAGCGTCTTATAATTTAATCTTCACTTCTGAGACGATTTTGACTTTTTCTTTAATTTCTTTCCTGATTTTTGTTATCTCTCATATTCTGCTTTCTATTCTTTTGTCCAGTTGTTTGATGTTTTAAAATTTCTGACTTAAAGTGCTTTTCATATTTGCAAATGCTTATTTAAGAATATTTACTTCAGGTTAGAGTGTTGTGTTAGTTTCCCTCTGCTCGGTGGTGTTTCTCTGGAGGAGAATTTTCATCAGCTGAAATGTTTTGATTCTCATTTCTATTTTTTTCTTACAGTAGACTTGTATGGCTTTTGTCTGTTTTATTTTTGTTCATGTTGGAATATCTTCTATTTACCTTGACCAGCAATAACAGGCCTTTGCAGACAGGGTGAGGTTTGGGCAACTTATGAGATTTCTTAGTTCAAGAGAGCCCTCTTCCGTTGGGAGAGTGAAGTTTTAAACAAATCGATGACACATTTTTGGGGGGGAGGGGTTGAGGTGTCATTTGATTTGGCGATTCTTATTTCTATAAGACCCATAACTCCCATAGCTTACTCCTTTCTCTCAGTTCACCAGCAAGCCTCTGAGGGACACCTTTCCCTTCCCAGTCCTCCTCTCACCCAGAAACTGTGCCTCTTCAAGACAGATGCTCTGGTCCTGCACATTCTCAGACACCTTCCTTTCAATTCCCACAGAAGCCGGTGCTCTGATCCTCTGGGTCTCAGACTTGTTTTCAGTATGTTCCCACTCCCTCTCTCTATCCCTCCCTCCCTCTCTCTCTGTCTCTGTCTCTCTGAGCAATTTTATTTGTGTCTCCAAGCAGGCTCTTGCTGCCCTCTCCTCTTTTGCATGGAGTCTCTACCTGACCCTCTACTCCATGGGATCCGGAGCTGTTCTGTCATTTTCAGATGTTTGTTTCTCTACTTAGCTGTAGATTGAAGTTCGCAGTACTCTGTCTCCCAGTTACCCTGAAGGCAGGGCATGAGTAGCTTTATTTGCTTTCCTTGTTGTTCTGCATGGCTTTGGAAGGATGTGTGGAGAGATTTGGATTTTAGCAGCTAGCATTATCCTAAGGAACTTGTAAGCCAACTCAGGTCCTCTTAGTGAACTGGCAGTGACCACCAGCAGGTTACACATGTTTGTCAAGGAAGTTCCTGTAATTTTATTTTATTTTTGCTTAAGTTGGCCAGAGTCATTTTGTTGTTTGCAACTAAAGAATCCTAGCTGTCACATGTTTCCTGCCGCCTGGCTGGAGCTGGGTTGCAGGGAGAAGCAGATATGAGCTGGAGTGAGAGGCAGAAGAGCTCTGGAGCCCTGGTTTCAAGCCATCCTGAGGCCCTGAGGGCATTTCTGAGAACCGGGCAGCTTCAGAATTCTGTGTATTTATTGAAACTTTTCCTGAGTAAAACACACTTCCACAGAGTGTCGTTAGCATCCAGTTGAAGGACGAAGCATACAAGCCCTCGGAGGTCCCCTCATGTCCCTTTTTGCCACTGTCCCCTTCAAGAATAACCACTGTTCTGACTTCTCTGACAATAGGTTACTTTGACCTGTTTTTATACATTGTATGAATAAAATCACACAGAATCACACAGTATATATACATTTAGGTTTGGCTTCTTTTGCTCAAAATTATGTCTGTGAGTTCCTCCCATGTTGTTGTATAGATTTAGAATATACTTTGGAGGCGGAACTGACAGGTCTTTGAGATTCATCAAGGGCCCTCGGGCAAACCACTTCACCTCTCTGAACTCAATCCTTCATCTGTAAAATGGGACTTACATTACTCAGCTGTCGGTGCTGCAGTTCCCACACTGAGCTCCTTCAAAGGCCCTGGGATAGGGCAGGGCTCCTGGCAGGCCTCTCCCTCCCTCTGTCTAAAAGAGTATAGTTGTGACTTCAAACACTTGAGCTCAAGTAGGTCCGTGTTTGAAACACACACACCTCTCTCCACCCACCCACTCCTTGCATTTGCACTTCTAAATTTTGAAACAGCACTTTCCTGGAGTGCCAAGGGCCCATGCTTCCCACTCTGTCGCCTCAGTCCCCAGTCCTCAGGTCCCTGGGAGGACGTGGCTGTCCTATCAGTAAAAATATTACATGAATAATGATGCATGCTAGCGAGGAATTCTCTTAGATATATGGAGCTTTAGTTTGCACAGCATGGCACAGGGGTTTAATCTCAGCTCTCTGTTAAGTTCTTTGAGCCTCTGAAGATGGGGACCATCCTACGTATCTCTCAGGGTTGTGGTGAGGATTTCAGAGCCTGTCACGCTGTGTCCGTGCCTGGCACTGTGGTCTCAGATGTGGCTGCACTTTGCATCATTGGAGATCTTGAAACCTAGGGTCTCCCACAGATTCCGATATAATTGTTTTGGGGGCTCCTGGACACGGAGAGTTTTAACAGCTCCCTGGGTGACTCTAAAGTGCACCATAGGCCTGGCATATAGTGGGTTACAGTAAATGTTGACATTTGGAGAGAGAGAGGCCTGAGCTGGCTTGCCAGGCTGGAGTGTGCTACTTCCTGTGGCCCGTGCGGCCCCCTCGTTCCCTTACACGCCTCATTTCACCCTAACCCCCTTACTCTGCCTTCCTCCCACCAAGGAATCCTGGACACCCTTCACTTGCCTCCTGTACAGTGTTAGCCAGTTCTCTCTGGCTGGCCTGGTCCTTCTGATATCAAAGGCTGTCCCCACCTCCACCCCGCAGTGAGCGCAGGTGAGCCATGGCAGTGTACAGAATCTGAGGGGGCGAAGGCCCAGCTGGGAAACAGCCCTGAAATAGACCCCCCACCGCCTCCGCTGCCTCCTCCCAGAATCTGCTCAGGTGAAAAACAACCCTCTCGATTCCAGTGGCTCTTTGGGTTTAGGAACGAGGAGGCGGGGAGCCCTGCGGGCAACATAGACCCATGCCTGTGTCCGGCTCATATCCGCGCGGAACTTGCTCCGGGCCGGGCCGGTCCAGCGCATGCAGTGAGAGCGATTGGCCACGGGGCGGCGCTGCTGGTCTGCTGTGTAAAAGATTATCCCTTTCCAGTCTGGGGAAGGTGGACCAGTGAACTGGATGTCCCTGAATTCTGGACAGGGGTAGCTTAAGCTGGGCCTTGAAGGTCAGGGAGGGGGCTTCTGGGTGAAAAGAGAAGGTGATTTAGCCACAAAGGTGAGAGGGAGAATGGAGGGCTCAGGGTCTTGGTCTAGAGTAGGGGTCCCCAAACACTGGGACTGGTACTGGTCCGTGGCCTGTTAGGAACCCGGCGGCACTGCAGGAGGTGAGTGGCAGGCAAGAGAGCGAAGCTCCATCTGTATTTGCAGCTGCTCCCCTGCGCTAGCATCACTGCCTCAGCTCCACCTCTGATCATCAGGAATTAGATTCTCACAGGAGGGCTGAGCCCTGGTGCCAAAAAGGTTGGGGACTGCTGGAGAGGGTGCAGGAGAGGGAGGGAGCTGCATACACTATCTCACCTTATCGATGAGGAAACTGAGGCTGCAGAGGTCAAATGACCTGCCGTGCTGTCCACAGCTGGGGCTGAATGCAGGTGTAATAGGCTCAGATGGAGGAAGAACTTAGCTTTTAACCACAGAGCACATCACCTGGGAAGTACAGGGCCAGGGTCAGCCTGTGTCAATGCAGTCCTGAGCACCCTGGCACTGGCCTCCCAGGAACATGTTGGGTGTTTCATCCTCCTGGCTTCTATTTTTGTGCCCCTGAGGTTCCTCCTCCTTTGTTCTCCTCCCTACTCACACCTTGCTCTTGGAGAGGCTCTGCCATCAGCCACGACCTCTGCAGTGTATGGAAAAAGACTTTACCCCTGGGAAGGTGACTTAGGCTCTGCCAGAAGGCAGGAGTCATTTGGTGGGGCCAAGGCAATGCCTTTGTGTCCCCGCTAGTCCTGCATTCCCTGGGGGCCAATGTTCAGTAGGGGGGGCAGGGGGTCAGATGTCAGACAGCTGTGCAGTCGGACACAGCAGTCTGAACCTGCTGCACAGCCCCGGCCTGGAGGCTCCCGCTTTCTCGTTCTCAGTTGCTCATCTGTATGCTGAAGGCACGGCACAGGGCCCTGAGGTAGGGAGAGCTGAGGGAGGCCCAGGTGTGGGGACACAGGGATGAAGCTGGTGCATGGGGCAGGTGGATAAGAAGCTCCGAGCCCTCTGGGTAATGGCTGTGGCTCTACTCGTCACCACCCAGCCCTACCGAGAGGCCCCATCAGCCCCCACCTCAGCCACTCTCCCACCTTGCTCCTACCTGTGTCCCCCTCCCATCTTCAGTTGTGGGGGCCTCATACCCCACTCCAGGTGGTTGGAGTTCTATTAATATTTCAGTTTGATGAATTAAAGATTCTTTCTACCCTCCTTCTGATGTCCCAGGAGGGAATTAAAAACGCATCAGATCCAATCAAATGCTATTAAAATGCAGCCCACGAGGGTAGGAGCTGGCGGATGTAGGCTTTCTTTCCCAGCAGTGCTTTGTCCTCTTTGGGGGTCTGGTGGTGGGTAGGTTTTTGTGGGTACAAGAGGCAAGAGAAGGTTGAGGTGAAGGTGGAGGTTGAAGGGTGTTTGTGTCAATGCTGCTGCTTTAGAGAGGAGCAGAATACCCTGAGTGCAGCTCAGATTTTCAGGATAACTGAGGAGGTGGGTGTGGGGTGGTATAGCTGTGACCCCAGCCCCAACACCTGACCGTGACACTCCCACCGTCAGATGTTTTTGGAGTCAGGCCAGACTCCCTGGTTTTCTGGGGGCTGGGGGAGTTGCTGCAGATACCTCAGCAGCGAAGATGGAAAGCCTTGGAGACAGCATGAGTGGGATCTACGCTCCCTGAGGCTCCATTAGTGGGAGGTTTTGGGGGTCATTTTCAGCTTTCTGTCCTGTCATCTGTCTGGGTCTCCCTGAGAAGTGAGTGGATAATGGGCTTCCTTCTGGTGCTGTCTGGGAGGTTCCTAAGGAGGACCTAGACTGCAGTGTGTGTGAGGGGATCGAAAGAGCCCCCTTTCCACCCTGGATTCCCAGCTCCGCTGTCAGTAAGTCAGCCTGGCTGTGCGGTGCCCCGCCTCAAGGGCCTGGGACCCGCGTGGGGGGCAAGAGCCACCAGACATAATCTAAGGCTTCAGTCATAGGCATCTCTTACACTTGGAAGGTGTTTCTCACTCATTTTTAACTTTCATCCGCAAAGCAGTTCCAAGTGGAGCAGCAGTAGCCTCAGCAGCCACTTTTGACAGCGGACGGTGGTCACTGAGGCTCAAAGTAGGTGAGTGGTGTGGGACACATGCCTGTTAGAACAGTGCTGCTGTGGACAGTGTCTGTGGCCAGGATGGTCTGTGGAGCGTGTGACTGAGATCAGGGAAGAGTGCGGTGGGCGTGTGAGAAAGGATTGGTGGGAGCTGGAGAAGACCTGAGAAGGCACTGCCGCTGGGAGCAGCAAAGGCATTCCCTTTCCGGTTTCCATTCCCCTCCTGCACCCCCCAGCCCTGCAGGTCTCCTCTCATGGCAGCTGGACTGCGTCCCCTTTTGTGTGTGGCACCTGGCTGCTCCCTTGGCACTCAGAGCCCTGCCACTCAGCAGAAGGAGCAGGCTAGCCTTGAGGCACAGGCAGGGAGGGAGGGGCTTTTAAATGTTAATTGTATTTTGACATCCTGGCTTGTGACATCCATTCTAATGACATTTGGCTTGCAACTGACAGCCCCTGGACAGGTAGAGAGAGAGAGAGAGAGATGATAAGTAGTTTTAAATTGCAGCATGACAAAGAGGCTGGAAAATTCGAATTCTTAAGAAAAAAGAGCGGGGGAAGGGGGGAGAGGAGGAGGAAGAGATAGTGGAAATCAAGGAGGAGAGGAGGATGCCTCCTTTTCTCTGGGTGGGGAGTGGTGGTCAGTCATTCATTGGTTTAACAAGCGAACATTTATTGAGCATCTGCTGCATGCTTGGCACAGTCTCAGCCCTCAGAGGGGTAGACGCTCCATTTGGTGGTGCATCCCACACTCCTTTGGGCTCTGGGCTCTTCTAAATCCCGCTCCTCTGTCAGGGTCTAAGTGAAAGAGGCCTCGGCTGCCCCTCCCTTCCTGGCTGCCTTTGAGCTGAGGCAGCACTGGTGTCTCCTTTACTTTTCCTTCCTCATATCTTCTCCTTCAGCCCTCTAGGTGGAGAAACTGAGGCTGAGGAAGAGAAGTGGAAGCATCATTTTTTCAGACCAGGAAGCTCCAGAACAGACGGAAGAAGAAGCTAAGGTTTACCTTGGACCACATCTCTCCCTTCACCCACTGCACCCACAGCTCCTCCTTTGCCCACCGACTTGGTGAATGTTCCCTCCTTCTCAGCTGCCTTGATCTCCATGCAGGCGGAAGAGACAGAGACCCCCATCTTGCCTTTAACCCCTCGTCCGGCAGCATGTGTTAAGTCTCTTCTAGCCTAAATCCTTCTGCATCTCGTCCTGTGCACTTGAGTGTAGCAAAACTGTGTTCAAGATCTGCTCTTTCCACTCTATCCAGCCTTTCTCCTCTTTCTATTTGCCAGGTGGGCAGGAGGGTATAGATAAGATTGTGCAGGGTACTCTGGCAAGCCCTTGGCCCAAATGGGATGGGTACAGCTGCATAAACCCCTGGGGCCAGATATTTTTGGACTTTAAAAAGCTAATATGGTGCAAATATTACACATTATATAACACTCTCAGGAGTCTTGGGCAATATCCCCCATAACAAGTCCACTAGCTTTCATTCCTGCAGTGAAACAGAGGATCTCTCACCAAGGGAGCTAGGTAGTGACAGTGACTTCTTTTCACGTCAGCTTTTGCTGCTAAATGAGTCTGTAGAAAATTTATGGGTAAACTTGTGGTTTTCACAGCATTTTGGATTTTGGAACAGTGAACGGTGGATTGTAGTCAAGCCAATGGCTTGAGAAAATCTCTGGGGATGTAGGAGGCTTCCTATTAATTGGACTTATACTGGCCTGAGGAAAGAGCAGATTCTGGGGTCTCTCCTCTGCTGGGGGTGTCAGGGCTGTCCGGAGGAGGGGGTCACTCACCTAGTTTCAGTGTGTCCCAGAGCCTGGGCTGGGGGAATTCCAGAGTTCCCATGTCCTTGAGACTCAATATTTCCATGGGTCAAAGGAGAAGGACTGCGGTGATCCAGGGACTCACTCCAGGTTTCTTAACCCCTGGGGGCCTCAGCCTCTGGCCCTGCAGTCTTTAACTCCATGTCTGCAGGTGGCTTAGGGCTCTCTGGAGAGCCTGAGGCCATTCCATTCTCTCTTATCAGCTCTTCATATTGGAAATGTCCTGCCAGGGGACAGTTATTTAAATAAACTCCCCCTTCAGGGGCATTTCCACTTAATAGCCTGGTTTAGGGGAAACCAAAATTAAAACCCATCAGACACCCATCAGGCAGTGGCTAGGTCTGCTCAATATGGGGGTCATTTATCAGGTGTTCCAGGCCTGCCGGCCTCTCTTCTGCACCTGCACCTTCATGTTCGCTTTGATATATTTCAACACATTCTAAACTTCAGGATTTTCAAAGACAATTGCCCTCTCCTATTAGGATTCTTTTGAAATGGAGAAGTCATAGAAGCAGCTTGGTGGGCTTGAGTTGCCAACGCAGTGGGTGGGAAGAGGCAGACAAGTTGTTTTCCCTTACTATGGAGACCAGAATAAGCGCAGAAGAAAGACCTTGCTATAGTAGGAGGGAGCGAGGTCAGATCTCAGGAAGAACTTCCAGGACACCAAGGTATGAAGCACAGGCGCAAGACTTTGTATTATTATTTTCTCTAGGACTATGTGCTTCTTTCTCTCCTCCCTCAAGGCTCCCCGTCCTTCCCAGTGTTGAGATGGTGTCTCCTCTTCTCTGGGCAAACCTGTGCACGTGGAAATGGTGGATTAGAATGACCAACCTGCTTCCTTTAAAGGTTTCGGGATGAGACTCAAGGCAGAGTCTTGAATCCCAGAGTCCTTAGAGAGACCTCAGCCCAGCCCCCCATCTCACCTATGGGGAAACCAATACTCAGAGAGGCCGGGAGACTCCCCCAGGTCACACAGCCTTAGCACAGAGGACTTGGCCTCCTGCTTGCAGCCCTGTGCCCTCCTTGCAGTTAGAGCACAGCTCTGAAGTGGGGGACGGCTTGCTGAAAAGGGCAGTTTGGAATTCAGGCCCTTGAACCAGCTGGCCCAGGACTGCGCCCTTGCTTCATGAGTCCTTGAAATCATTTCTGATAACTCTTCTCCCCAAGACGTGGTTCTGTAGCTCCCTTGTTCCACACAATGTCCCTGGCTCTCACAAGGCAAGGGACACCAATTAAAATTACTCGAGGTATGTGTGTCTGCTCGTGTGTCTATGTTTATGTCTGTGTCTAAAGGTCTCTGTGTATGCATGTCTGTGTATGTGTGTACATATATGGATGTCTCTGTGCATGTGTATCTGAATGTGTCTCCAGGTATGTGAATGTGTGTATCTGTGTGTTTGTGTGTGTGAGTCTGTGTGTGTCTCTGTGTGTTTGTCTCCATGATAAATCCAGTCAGCTACAGTCAGCAAGAGGGTGTCCCAGCTGGATCAGAGGGGAGGGCACGGTGGCTGACAACTCTGGGGCTGGGAGGCCTGGGATGCCCCAGGATGGCTGCCCAGAAGAGCTAGGCCTCAAGCTGGAAACCTTCAAACTGGACGAGTCCACAAACTCAGCCATCTGCCAGCCAACAGTGTTTCTTTTTTTAACCCCTGAAAAATATAGCCTGCCCAGCCTTCTGCAACACAGCTGGTTGGGGGTGGGGGACAGGATAATTATGGCCAGAGTGAAGGGAACACTGAGGGGCAGGGTGTGGGGAGAGTGACTGGATTAGTTTTGGCTCTCAACAGACCGTGGCCCATTATTTTTCAGTTTCATTCATTCATTCATTCATTCATTCAACAAAAGGATATTCAGTAAAAAGATATTGAGAGCTATATTCCGTGTAAGAATTGCAGTGGCTCCCACATGTGAGCACCTAAACACAGGACTGGGTGCAGTGCATACATTATTTCATTTCCTTTTCATGATTGCCTTCCCCATAGGACCCAAGAGTTAGCCCTTATGGTAACTTTGCATGAATCAAACAAAGGACCCCCATCTTTTGGGCAGACATAGCCTCAAGAGAGGAGTGTTACTTGTCAAGCCCAAGGCATGCTGAATTTGATCCTCCCAGCACCCCCTCAACTGGGTGGCTTCTTACACACCACCCTGGTAGCCCTTCTCTAAGGTCAGCATTATGGTCCTTGTCCTACAGGTAGGAGACTGAGGGATCCCGGGCAAGAAGACTCCAGCTCGAGTGGGGTTCAGTTTGAACCCAGACAGGCTGTTCTCCAAGGACACGGCCTCTCCAGGAGTGACTTGAGTTTTCTGCAAGCCCAGAGCAGTGCATACTTGTCTGGACAGAGCCATCGGACAGCAGGAATTTTTGTGGCCTTAGCTTATGCCTCTTTAAAATGTGTTGTGCTGAGGTGCGCATGGTCACGGGGATGCACTTCTCAAGGACAGGGCGATGTTCAGTCATTTGTATATTCCAGGGCTGGGAACGGAGCAAGATCTCAGCCAGGGCTGGTTGCATAAAAAAAGACATGAATAAATGCATGATCTAGGCCCTTCCATCAGAGACTTCAGTTTGACTGGGTAAATGAGATATGTATTTGGGGCCATTACATGTGACAGCAAAGAGAGTTCGTGCTTTATCAACATTTATTCATTTGCCAAGTATTCATTGAGCTCACCCTATGGGCCAGGCAAGGTGCCAAACACTGGATGAAACATGGTGAACAAGATGTGGTTCTGGCCTACCATTAAATCTGGAGTTCTGGGGGAGGGGGCACCTGAGTGGGTCTTTGGGAAGGGGCAAAGGTGTTGGATAAGAGGCATGGAGGGAGACAGGGCAGACCAGTAGGGGGAAGATCAGGCCTTGCTATTCCCAGAACCCCTAGACATTCTCTTGACCTATAAGGGGGTTACCCATGGAAATTAGGGGTTGGGCTGTGAGGGGGAGCTGAGCTCCCTCAGGCCTGGGCACAATTGAGCACCAGGTAGCACTCTGCAGGTCAGCCAGGAGGGCTGAGGCATGGATGGGGAGGCCACTGGCCAGCCGCTCTCTCTCCCCAGCTCCTTGGCATTGTGCTGAACACCCTCCCTGGGACAAGGACAATCACACATCACAGCTCTAATTGAAGCCATTTCTGTAGTCTGGGACAAGATGCTCTTGCAATCCTAAAAGGGCCACATGGCTCCCTCCATCTTTTCCTCCCCTGCCTGCCTCTAAGACCAACCCTCTCCTGGGATTTTTCACAGCCCTCTGGGAAGGAGGTGAGCTGGGGCTCCAGCTTCTCCCTGGCTGAAAGATTCTTCCCAGGTTTGCTCCAGCCTGCTGGCCAGGCCACCTGTTACACTTTGCAAAGTAGGCTGAGGGAGACTAGTGAGCTATGGGCCATGGGGTGGGGGTTCCCCTAGCCTGGTAAGGCTCTGGGGTGGAGGGAGCCTCAGTAGGAAGGGGCTCCCATAAGCTGTGTGACCAGGAGCAAATGGAATCGCCTCACTGGGCCTCAGTTTACCCCCGTGTTATATGCTCGAACCAGGAGGAGTGGGGCGTGCAAATGAACATGCCACATGGGGGCACACGCCACTGTTCTTTGCAGATGTGTGAGAAGCGGCCCTGCGGCTCGGGGTTTTACTGACGCAAGGGAGTGGGGAGGAGCGCAACCCCTTTCCATCGCTGTGTTTTGCTGTACTTTTCAGGGTGTGTGCCGGGAGGCTGTGTTCCTGACTCTTGACTTTTGGGGTCAAGAAGAGTCCTGGGGGTCGATGAACCAGCTGACACCAGCACGGCGGGAAGAAGGGAGAAAAGGGGCTTCCAGCAGAGGGCGCCGGTGGGGCGCGGCGGGAGTGGGAGCAGACGGCGGGGCGGGCGTGGAGGGGTGGCAGGGCTCTCTGAGAACCCCAGGCTTCCGGCAGTGGAGGTGCGGGTCGGGGTGGGGGGGGTGGGGCGGGCTCCCGGGTGCTCTCTCTTTAAAAGGCCGGCGGAAGCGCAGCGCGCTCGGCCCGCACTTGCAGCGCAAACTTGCGGGGCTGGGCTGGCGCCTTCCCGAGTGCGGCTGCGGCCGCAGGCGCCGGGCTGAGCGGCTGCGGTCCCCTCGCCCCTTTGTGCTCCCAGCGCTCCAGCCCCTCCCGCAGCCTCCCTCTCCGCGTCTGCCTCGCTCTCCCTGTCTCTCGCTCTCTCGCTCGCTCGCTCTCATTTTTTTCCTGCTGCCGCTGCCGCGGCGCCCGCACCTCGGCAGGCTGCGCTCACTGGTCGGCTGCCGTTCCAGCTCGGAGCCCTCGGCTGAATCCCGCTTCCCGGAGTCGCCTCGCCCGCACTCTCCGGCTCGGACGCCGGGCTCCGTGGCTGCCGGAGTAGGGCTTGCCACGGCTCCCCAGCTTGCTCGTTCGCTCTAGCTAAAGCAGCCACCGAACGTCGCGCGCTTGCAGGCGGTTGCAGCCGAGCGGCCACCAGCTCATCCTAGCAGCGTCCAGGACTCCGGGCGGCCCCGCGCCCGGCTTGGTCCGCAGCGTCAGCGCCGCCTGCCGCGGCCCGGGCTCTGGGCACCGCAAGAACCAGCTTCCAGTCGCCGCCTCCCTGCGTCCCCGGGGCGGGCGGGAGATCCACCGACCCCTCCGCGCGGCGCAGACCTCGCCCGCGCGCGGTGAGTTGTGGCCCGCGGGGACCCGGTTAAGGGGACCGTGCCCTTCGGCCTCTGGGACGCGGGCTGCGGCGGGAACCCCGGGGCTCGAGGAGGTGGCCTCTGATGGGCTCCCATTCTCAGAGCTCCTGGAGGAAGGCCGGCGGACTGGAGTTCTCGGGGTTGGAGGGTCTCCCCTCGGGGCTGGCCCTGCTTTCCTAATGCCCGCAAGGGAGGGGATGGAGCAGCGCCTTTTCTGCGGGCCTGAGGGAAAAGTCTCTCTGACCGGGGATATGTTAGGTTCTTCCCGGCGGCGGGTCGTGCCAGCTCTCAGGTGGGAGCAGCAGCATTAGCACGCCCCTCTGCGGGGAGACAGGGCAGGCGGAGGCGCAGGGCGTTATCTGCACCCCTTCGCGGCTCTCTCTCGGCGGGAGGGCAGCGCCAGGCTTGCGCGCCTCGGCTCCTTTTCCCGCACCGCGTCCCGCTCCGGTGTCTGTCTCAGCAGCGCCTTCGCCACCGACCAGAGCCGGGCGCCCGCTCGCTCGCGGCTGCGGCGAGTTGGGACGGCGAGCGCCCCAGGGTCTGGGGTCTTTCCCTCTTCCAGCCCCGGAACTTTAGGGTCAGGTGCTCCTCTGAGACACTGGACTGACCCTCTCCGGGACCCTGATGAACTCATGCCTCTATGTGGCCTCCGGGCCGCGCGCGCTTGCGCGGATGTGTGTTGAGGGGGGGGGGTCCCCTCCGGGGTCAGGCTTTCCAGGCGTCCAGGAGCTGGAAGCGCCCCCTCCCTGGAAGCGCGGGGGCGGTACTGGGAGGTGGAGGCCCTGAGTGAGAGAGGCGCCCCCGCACCGGGGCGGTCTGAGGCTGTTAGTTCTGAAATGGGCGGCAGAAGCGGCGGCAGGGAGTCTTGAGGCCCGAACATACGAGCGCCCCCTGCCCCCAGGCCACGAGCGACACCCCCGCCTTCAGACTTTCGGTCCTTTTTGGAGGCCGCTCCTTAATGCTTTCCCCTCTCGTCAGCATCCCTGCTCCTGGTGCGGGAGAAAGCTGCTTTGCGTTATTGAACTGGGTTTGCTTAGTGGGGTGCCCGAAGCCACGTGTCTGTTGGAGCAGTGGTTAGTCTGTCTGCCCCTCTGAGTCTGGCAAAAAGGCCTCTGTGATG